>NC_139721.1:73460466-73752249 GCF_964211835.1 Anser anser | reverse complement strand
AGAAGAGAAGAGAAGAGAAGAGAAGAGAAGAAAAGAAAAGAAAAGAAAAGAAAAGAAAAGAAAAGAAAAGAAAAGAAAAGAAAAGAAAAGAAAAGAAAAGAAAAGAAAAGAAAAGAAAAGAAAAGAAAAGAAAAGAAAAGAAAAGAAAAGAAAAGAAAAGAAAAGAAAAGAAAAGAAAAGAAAAGAAAAGAAAAGAAAAGAAAAGAAAGAGAAGAAAGAAGAGAAGAGAAGAGAAGAGAAGAGAAGAGAAGAGAAGAGAAGAGAAGAGAAGAGAAGAGAAGAGAAGAGAAGAGAAGAAAAGAAAAGAAAAGAAAAGAAAAGAAAAGAAAAGAAAAGAAAAGAAAAGAAAAGAAAAGAAAAGAAAAGAAAAGAAAAGAAAAGAAAAGAGAAAAGAAAAGAAAGAAAAAGGGGGAAGGAGGGGAGGAGGGGGGCATTTTTTTCAGGAACCTAAATGTGAGTATAAGCATGTAACTGTGTCTTGCAATTTTGGGTCTTGGCACAATGCTGTTCCTGTTGCAACAGATGGTTTCTCCCTGAAGACATAAAATTCTTAGGTATTGAGCAGCACTGACTGAATACTTTAATAGAGTTACAGGTATAAATTAAAGCATACAAAACAAAACAAAACAAAAAAGCTTCCTTTACACAGTTTAGAAGAAATAGTCTCAGCAAAAGGGTATGAAACAATGGCAGATAAATTTTGTTTACTGAGAAACAGTAACACATGGAAAACCCAATAACGATGAATTCTGGTCTGTTTTAGCCTCAAGAAAAAATCTTTTTCATAACTGTTATTACGTTTCTGTGATTCCCACCATGCACACAGAAAAAAATATAATATTTTCCTTCTGTCTGTTTTTCTCATTTAAAGTTCCTTGTAAGAATTTTCCCACTCTGGTAATTGAAGAGTGTTGATGCCACATGAAGTTATGTCTTTGTAAATATGAATGCTGAATACCATGTGTATGAATTTCATTTAGCAGCTTTCTGTCTGAATAAGAATAGGTTTGTTTTCTTTCATTTTTCCATTTGATCATGAAAAAAATGTTTGCCTTGATTTTTTGACTTAGTCAACTTACAGTTTCTCAGACTAGGCAGATTGGTCCATTCCCTCCTTCACAAGAAATCCAAACAGAACATAACTTAATCTAGGGTATAAATTTTAGATCAGTGTTGCTGTAGAGCTCAGGCTTTTGTTTAAATTAAAAAAAAAAAAAAAAAGTGAATGTTGCTGTACATGAGATGAAAAGATTTTGATCTGACAGTATCAAAGAAGCCTTAGATTTTCAGCAAAGCCCTAGAGGCTCATAATAAAATATACTGCTTTTTTTCAGTAATAGGCATATTCTTCATACTAATTATATTTTTAAATGTTCAATAGATCAACTGCTAATGCACAGAGAGTTACGGAATAAACAGGGCTGGAACAGTTTTAAAAGGCTAGATTGTACCCTCTGAAAGGTTTGTTAAAAGCTTCAGCTGTCCTCAGTTAATGCTCAAGGGAAAAAAAAAAAAGAAAAACAACAAAAAACCCTCAATGATGAAATGGATATACTGTCCATTGTTTATTTAAATATTGAGATACGATTTAGATTTCAATACAAGATAGATTTCAAGCCTGTTTTTTGAAAAGAAACTTGACCTATTTGGAAAATGAACATAATAAGGATGTATTTGAAAATTGAACTTTTTGTTGTTGCTCTGAAATATTTCCCCACCATTTTACAATCAAAATTGCAATGTTTTGTTAATTTATTAGGTTTTGAAAAGTAAAATTGGAAGAGCTACTGCTGGAGGGGAACAGGAGGCCTGCCATGCCCTTCACTAGGGTTTCTCTCCTACAAATACCGGGCAACATACAAGTTCATAAGAGGGATGCTTATACATACAGTGGAGTGGGCACATCTAGCTCTGTGCGCCTAGCAGTAGTTTATGCTGTACATGCAACGAATGCATCAGGACATCTTGGACTTAATCCAGATAATTTTTACCTGAGGAGGGTCCATTGTCCTTGGATTTCATGTTGCCACATAGTGTGATCAGAAAAATTCAGACTGAGAAAAAAAATAAAATGAGCATGACTGGTCTTAAAATAAGAAAAACAGAGAATAGCTTTTGTTCCTTCATTTCTCTCCCCACCTCTCTTGCTCTGGTGGGGGAGCAGAGACCAAGCAGCTTGAGGGTGCTCAGCTACTGGCCAGGGTCAGCCGACAACAGACTATCTACATCCCAAGAGCTCCTGAAAGGTACAGGGCAGCTTCACCCAATTGTTGTATATTTACTTGGTATCCCTCTGTTTCAGAAGTGCTTGGGAAGCAAACCAACATTGATTGAACCAATTTATGTCTTCCTAAATTCTTGTTGGATTTGGAAACTGTTACGAGACTCCTTGAAATAGAATCAGTTGTTGATATTTGCAAATTCCAGAGATGTGCACTATAGGATTTTAGTTTTATGCAACCTGAGACAGAGTTTTGTGTTTTTTCCTGTTTTTGTTTATTCTGATTGTTATAGGACTTTCTTATGAAACATGTATATGCCAATTAAATTCTTACAACACATAGATATTGTGTATCAATATACATGTTTAAAATACAGTGCTTAGAGAACAAGGTTTAAAATATAAAATTAGCATATGCGCTACACATATCTTTAGTGTTCTCACTTTGTCACTATGCCTTAAAATGATAAGACTTTTTTTTTTCTTCTGGAAGTCATCTTTTTCTACGTATGTCACTATATTCATTGAACATTTGAGTTATTCTCAGGCAAATGTAACCCTTCATTTACTGGGGTCCCTTAGTCTGGGCAATGTTCACCATTTGCAGAGGCTGTATAGTAGTACTATAGTAGTATACACAGTTTGTAAGTACATAGCTACTATTTACTGGCTAAATACACAGAACAGATAGATAGGAATAACAATCACTAGACTAAGCATGAGTATGCATAGCTGCACAAGCATCTGATGAGTCTCTGCTGCACAGACAATCATTATTCCGATGGGAAAGTTTCAGACCTGCCTTGGTCCTTTGAATATGCAGGTCCTTGATCTTTTCTAAGTTGTTTTTTGACTCACTGCTTCCTTTCAGTGTCTTATGCCTTTTCAAATCAGTATTTTCTCTGAGTCTCTCAGTTGCTACTGCTGTTTCAACAATCCCACTTCTGTCTTCATTTTTATTTTTTTCATCTTTTTGGCTTTATCCTATATCTTCTCTATCATCTCAACAGCAATTTTTCAGTAAAGCCAAGGCCACATAACCATGCCATACAAAACTGGGTCATGGGCTACGGACAACTGAACCTCTTTGCCACAGATTACATCAAGAGCAAACACAGTTTTGCTGAAAAAGCTGTGACTTAAGACTGAGAAGACAGGTATTGCACACATTTTTGAAATAATCTTAAGGTCAGTTATATCACGGATAAAGCTTTCTGTTAACCTACATACTTCTTTTTTTTTTTTTTTACTTGACCTAATGAAGTCTGGAAAAAATCTGTAGATGCTTAAGTGCAGTATATATACAGAAGAGAGGAAATGTGTCATCATTCCTGAGAGGAAACTCAGGAATGGACAGTTTGTTTAACTGAAAAATTACAATTTCTTTTTACTTCTTTTTGTTACCCTAGTGGCTGTTCCCTAGTGGCTTTAAAAATAAATAAATAAAATAAACAAACAAATAAATAAATAAATAAACAACTAATATTCTTGACAAGTGGTAGCTGAAGGAACAAAAATGTATTTTACAAATGAACATTGTTATTTTATGATTATTAATGTGAAATTATTTGCTGTCTATATAGAGAGTTGCATGTCTGGAATTGGCTGAATACACATTTTTTGAAGAAAATTCACATTCTCTGAAGATAAACCTCCTCAGTGTATCAGTTCAGTTACTTGTACATCAGTTTGAATTGTCTGTCAACAGCTATTTAAAAGTGTTTCTGAAAGTTGTTTTTTTTTTTTTCCAAAATACAAAGCTAGATAGCAGTCAGATTTGTTAGATTAATCTGAGAGTTTAGATTATACTTTACTGTTTGTTTTGGTTACCCATAACTACCTTTGCATGACTTGAAATCTGTCTTTCCCAAAATCTGAGAGCAATTTTGCATCTTCTGCATCAGCCAGGAATTACCCTACTCCAGTCAGTTCATATTAAAAATATTTACAAAGTAATTACGCTGGGAGCTGGGGCTGTTATCACTGTCTTCATTCAATAATGAAAGGCACAGAAGTAACTAAATTCTGTTTACCTGGAATTTGTGATTCTAATTATCTGTCATTACTAGGTTCGGAATTCGGACTGCCCCAGAAGCTGTAGCAGTATTATTTTCTCTTTCTTTGAGATAATCTTCTACATTAAATAGCTTCTGTTTTCTTATTTTCCAGGTTCTGATTGAAATAAGATGTTATTTCACTGTACTCAGGAAAAGAAAGATGTTATTTCACTGTACTCAGGAAAAGAACAGAGGTAGCCTTTCTGAGTTTGTGCTAAAAAGGAGTGGGAAAGCATTTAGTTCACAGCTTGCAAATGTAAAGAGCAATGTTTTTATTCTCTCCTCTCCTCTTTACTTTGTCATATGGCCAGCATAATTCTTGCATAACAGCAGTGAGACAAGGTAGCTAGAGCTGGTCTCATCTTTTCAATTAAAGTTTATGTTCTCATTTTTGTTTTTGACAGGCGTAGACAGAATCTCCACTGAACAGCTAAAATATACTTTCAAGCAATTTTGTGAAAAGAAAATACAAAGATTATGATAGTGATTTGACAAGATTTTTAATATTAGACCAGTCAATTTTGCTGTATAAATGAGCACAGGATAAGCTGCAAAGTTATTGCTTCAGGAAAGAGCATGATATGTTTTCATTACATGTGTAACTGCAGATCATCCAGGTTTTCCCCAGCTGCTCCTGGCATGGGAAACACTTGGCTCTGCATAGGCACTGAACAAAATACCTTAGTGCACTTACTTGAGTGAGCATAATACACTTAAGACAGTCTACTGATAGTGTCTCTCAGTGATTCCTCTTCTCTTCTATCATTAAAAGTTTCCAGGAGGTAAAGCTATTTGCGAAATTCCTGTGTGACTGACATTTATGCTTGTCCTTAAAATTGCATGGGTTATTATTTTTTCTTTCAGAGAGAGAGCTTGAATGTCACGTTATAGGGAGATGCTCATACCACATGCAGGAAAGGGTGTTGCAGATTTTGACATTTTTTAGTAAACAGGGAAAGGGTTCATCTGCTGGGAGAAGACAGAATAGAAAATATTGCATGTCAAATTCAGTTCACTGCTCTGTGATTTTAACACTGACACATCCTAGGGACCTTGGGATCAATAATATTCATAATCTGATTTCCCAGAATAATTTTTTCTCATATGCAAACATCACCAAATCGTTTGTCATTTACAATTCACCACTTCTGCATAATGCCAGAGAAGCTGAGCAATAATTAAGCAAACTCTCTCTCTCCTCATTTTTGACCTTGAGGACTGATGTGAGAGAATCTGGAATAGTGGATCTTTGTGGTGACTTCCTGTTTAGCAGCAAAAGAACAAATTGATCTCTGGTCTAAGGCTGTCAATCTCTCTCTTTGTTCAAGGACATTAACATTATTGGATCAGAACATCAGTGCAAGAGCAAATCTTGGTCTGGGGACATCGCAAAATCTGAATGATGATGCAGAAAAAGAAATAAAAAATCTGAGAAGAATGCAAGTTGATTGAAATAACCAAGGACTAAATCTGAGCACCATTCTCTGCCAAGAACACCTGCATTTTATTAGCTTTAAAAGGTTGTGATAATCTTCACTAGAGTAGTAACTGCATTTCAGACAAGTGCAAGATAGTGACATTGATATGTCTACTTATAAACTGTATAATAATACAAAATCACACTTATAAGTAGGCTAAAATGAATTCTAGACACATGCAAGGAGCAGATACTCTAACCTCTACTTTGACTTGACATTATCATTTTTAGATAATAATGTCATCCAAAGCAGTTTCCACATTTATGGGAAAATAAGGGTTTTCCAGTCTTTTAGAGACTTTTTTACTACCTTATATATGATGTCCTATCTAGGTAATCTAGACAGAACTCAGAGCCTAACTAGGCTGCTTATTTGAGCTACCTTGACTTGCCAGGGCAGTAAGTTTTTTCAAGATGATGAAATAGTGCCTTCTGAAGATTGCTGCTGCTGCAGCTAAAGCTTCTCTAAACACAGAAGCCAACTTGTCTGCTTCTCTGCTGTTTTTATCTTGTTTTCTTCTGTCTGAAGGCTGTTCCTGAATCTCTTGCTTCTTAGAAAAGCTTTGTACAATTTCCAGAACTCAGAAATGACATCCTATTTAAAGCAAAACAAAACAAACAAGAAAACAACAACAACAAAAAACACTATGATCTAAAGAGTTCTATACCTGTCTTTTTTTGGCTTTAAACTCCATCTGTATCAATCAAAAAATAATAATAATAAAAATAGAACAAATACAGTCATGGAGAGCAGAAGCAGAGGGACAAATGTCTCTTGGCTTGACAAAGCTGAAATTATAAAAAAAATAAAAAAGTTGGATGTCAAATATATAATTGTTGCCCTGACAAAAGGAAGCAAAGAAGGAAAGTACTGTTCATTCAGTTTCATCTTGAGGTACTGCTAAGACATTCAGCAATATCTGGAGGTATGAAATACAAGTTACTTTAACAAGTACTGGGTTCACTACTGTCTATCATCCCATCCTCAAGAAAATGAGTCACTGTAGAATGTAATTGTTACCTTAGTCTGATTTCAGGCTGCAGAAAAGGACATTTGGTAGGGCAGTGGGAATTTTCAGCACCCGGATATCTAAGAAGAAAATACATTTTCTCCTTCTAGATCTTTAATTTGGAAATTAAAGCCAAGCCTGTAGAACAAGACTAAGGCTTAGCTTTCCAAAGCAATGACCTTTCTTGAAGGACAAATACCGTTTGTCTTTAGCGTATGTGTCTACATGGATCCCAACTTCAGACCAGCGAAGTTTTGAATACTTTCAGTCATTTCTTTTGAAGTAGTATGTGCATTCAGTCTGTATGCACCCTTCCAACAAGCATAAATCAGAGAATAATCTCTGTTGCTAATCAATTCATTTTTGTTGCCTCTGATGAGGAATTACTCACGGTCCATTAAATTACAAGACTTAGGTTTTATATGCATTTTTTCTCACTTTTATTTATTTATTTATTTATTTATTTATTTATTTATTTATTTATTTTTACTTCATATTCTATTTAGTTATTTGGTATGGTTTTTTTGTTTGGTTTTGTTTTTTGGTCTGTAACAATGGAGTATAAAATTATTTTTATCTAGGTAGCTACTGTTCAGGAATAATCCTTCAGCAAGTCTCTTGCTATCATGAAATCAAGATTTGTAAAGTGTATCTTATTTCAGAAGACGAGTAAGGAGAAATAAATCTTAAAAGAGCCCTCAGAAGGCAGTTTTCACTAGGAAAGCATACTGAAAAAGCAGGTTCTTGAGAATCTTACATCAGCAACTGATTAGTGACTGATTAATTTGGAAAAAGTTGTCACAGCTTCTTTTTGGGCAATACAGTCAGTTGCCAACTGTTTTCCTCAGCTGTTATCTAAGGAACTACAATAATAAATCCGATCTTATTTCGTCTCAGTCAGTGGAATTAACAGGAGTTTATTCTAGGCTCACAGGTGGCAAAAGCCACAGGAAAATTGTTTCATATCATCTTTCAGCTGAGAACAGAGCTTCAGAATTTGTATCTGGTCATTGGTCAAACTAAGCCTCAGGTTATTTGGACATTTGGTTCACAGATTTTCTCAACACTATTTATTCAAGAGGTCTGTAATGTGTTTACAAGCCCAGCTGGCAAAGGATGAGCCTTGGAGTGAGTTCTGGCATGTATATTTTACCTCTCTTTGGTGGTGCACAGGTTTGTGAAATGCATGCCAAATAGTTCTATTCTCTATCCCAGTATCTAATGCTTCAAAGAACTGGTAGTCAGAGTGTGATTATGTGTGAAGAAAACATTGGATCACCATTAAGTACATACCTACTGATTTCACATGAATGCTGAAAATCACACAAAAGAGATATAGCACAGACTAAGAAAACAATGTTTAACATAAACTTACAGGGAAGAGTAAAATCAGACCATCTTGCCAAAAACTAAGTCTCAGTGTAGCTGCCAGTGATAGTCAAAGAATCAGTAGGCCAGCTAGGTACAAAGTCTGCATCTTTCTCATCATCTCATTTATGACCTCAAAAGAAGTCAGAGTTAATGCTTTCAGAAGTGGAAAGTTTCTAGGAACTCGCTGCACATGGTAAACACTAGCAAGAGGTTCAAGGACCACTCTGAAGGAGATATCAGTCAGAGCACCAGCACTGAAGTTTACTTAGTGATATACTAATGTTTACCTGCCATGTATTTTCCCACTGTTTTTAGCAATTCCAGTTAATACCAGACACTTCCATACCTAAAAGGATGAGCTATGTGATAAGCTCACAAGCCAATTCTTTCAGCTGAGGCATTTGTCCACCTTTAGCGACATGGTTTAGTTAGGGGCATGGTTTAGTGGTGGACTTGGTAGTGTTAGGTGGCAGTTGGACTTCATCAAGATCTTATGGACCTTAAATGACTGTATGATTGTATGATGATTTGATAGCAGCTAGCACTTGTAAAAGAGGCCTATTCGTTACTGTAGTGCAACAGCTAAGAGTGTTTACTGATTCTGTGAAACCTATGCATCTGCATTAATTCCTCCAAAAGGGAAATTTCTTTGTAATAAGCTAAGGATCACAAAATGCTTTGCATGTAAAAACAGAGCTGTCTCTTTCCAAGAAATATTTCTTTGATTATGCTGTATTAATTGCATAATATGTGACAACTAGTACTAAATTAAACTATCAGTGTTACTGAAATCAGACTCCATTAGTCTCATCTGGCTCTGCTAGAACATAGCCCTCACTGTGTTAGAACACAAATGCAAGGAAACAAAGTCAGCTCCTCTTGTCAGTACCAGCAGCCTGATAAGTTGAGAATATAAGATTTTTCATAATGACTTTTAAAGTTGGTCTGAGCCTCGGGGTATGCAGACCAGAGATTTTCAGAAACATTTTCTGTATGACAAAATGAGCTCTGTGAAACTTCAGAAAGATGCTGTATCTGAGCGTGTCAGCAGGTAAAGAACCTATAGTTTGTCCAGTTCAGCAGCAAGATAGGCCTCTAATAGGTGTCCTGGAGAAACAGCAGAAAGGCTGGACAGACTTTATTTATTTATTTATTTTCAAAGGAGGGAGGAGCAAGGGACTTATTTCCAACCCCCCTACCTAATGTTCAAAAAAATTCCAAAAGAGATCAATGGTAAAATCAGTGGTGGAATGTGTGGATTAGGTCCTTATTAACTGTCTTTTTCTGTATAGGTGTGTACTTTACCTTAGAGAGGAACTTACCTACCCTGTTTTTCCATTGTATAAATGGAGTTACCTGAGCTATTTCAAGCCTTCTCCTAAAACAATTTTCAATCAATTTACTTGCATTTTATATCTACATTTGCAAAAGATTATACAGTAACTCTTTCTTATCTATTAGAAATCAGACAAATTTCAGATTATAGTTAGTATTTCTATAGACAAAAACACCCATACATGCAACATAATACATTTTGGTAGAGTTGTCGTTCAGTATCTGCATCAGTCTGGATCCCTGGAGAATCTGAACTACCTTTTGAAAGAAACAGGCTCATCAGTTCTGGAAGCACAGGATGAAAGTAATTGTCTGTTTGACAGTAAAGAGAATACCTTAGCTCTACACTACACCCTGAGAGCTGTCCTTGGAGAGAATTTAGATATTTGTTTCATCCAGAATTAAGAAGTCCCACCAGCAAGAATAAAAACTCTTATCTTTACAATCAACTGAATTATCACCAAGAAAATTAACAAGGAAAGTCTTACACCTGACTCATTAACTTCCTTTGTAGAATAATACAAAGCTTTTATTTACAACCTCATTGTGACTCTCAAAATATGCTTGTGTCTGCTTGGGAAAAGATGGTGTACTGTGTTGACATGAAAAGGTGTTGGCAGAGGGGCCATGAGGCGAGACAAAGCTCATCCGTCTAGGAGCATCGGTAATGTGAACAGAATTATTTCTTGCACTTGCTATGTGAAACACGGGAAAAGTTTTCTGTGATCTCTCACGACCTAGATTCATCCTTACTTAACATGAAGCACCTAATTGAGGTATCCAACTTAGAAACTTAGTCATCCTAGTCAATGAAAAGAAACAGGTGCCTTCAGAGGATGATTCAAATCTTAATTGGATGAAATGTCACTCTGGAGGTGTTGAGCTCTCACCATGGATTATAAAAGAAGCCAAGGACAAGTGCATGCTTAACAAGGTGGTTCCATTAAGTGTCTAAAGTTAAGTTGGATGGATCAGAGTATCTGTGGCTGAGGACTTAAAGCATTTGATCTTTCCTTTACAAAAGAACCTGGTAATAACATTTTATAATCTGTTTTTAATGTATTTCTGTGATTAGCCATGCAGTTTATTCTAACCTTTCATACATGATTGAAATGTCCCTTTCTCCTTAGTATATGACACTATTTTAACATTTGATATTTTTGCAGTCATGGTCTAATGTAGATACATATTTTATCATTGCAGCTCTTTTTTACATGTGTGCCATGTTCTCCAAAATAATATTTCTTGCAGAAAAACATATTAACAAAGTGAACAAACGATCATTAAAAATGAACAGAAGATTTTCAGAGAATTAAGTGTAGGTGTGCATGGTAATAATAATAATAACAGTGTTCAAAATAAATAGTATACTACTGTGCAAGTATGTTACACTTAAAATCATCCATTTTGAATTTAACATTTATGTAAAATACCGATTTCATTTGTTTCCATGCCCTTTCTAGTAATTATTCCATAACACTAATCCAAAACTCAAAATTGATGGCAGAAAGTTGATTAATTTGTTTTTACAGTGATGTTAATCAAACTACAGATTTAATTATTTGTGAGTTCATAGAATCATTAAGGTTGAAAAAGACCTCCAAGAACATCTGGTCCAGCCATCATCCTACTAACAATGTCACCCACTAAACCATGTCCCTAAGCACCAGTCCAACCTTTCCTTAAGCACCCCCAGGGATGGTGAGTCCACCACCTTCCTGGGCAACCCCTTCCAGTGTCTAACTACTACTAATATCCTAATATCTTTCAAGAGTTTTCCTTCTGCCTTCCTAAACTGGTTGTTTCTGAGCTAACACTCTCCTTCTTGAGTGTACAACAAAGGAACACAATCAATTCCTGTTAGATAAAACTCTCCCTTCGGTTATTTTAGTGAATTGGTAAGTTGGTGAATTGTTAATTTGGTAATTTGTCTACCAATAAAAAATTGGTAGTTCTGATCAAGCTTAGCCATCATGCATGTTAGAGTCACTGCATAAATACAGTAATTGACATAATTGAGAAGAGAAATCTGGACAGCTGGAAAAATTTCTATAGGTCTCCAGTTAATTTGTAATGACATAGTTAACTGTATATGGGGTTTGGGTGGTCTAACACCCCCTCCCCCGCCCCCCTCCAGCTATGTTTTTCATAAGCATTTTTTGGCTTTCTGTCTCCTGTTGCAAACTTCATTTCTCTACTTCTTGTTGAATTTCTCAGACACTTTATTTAGTTCTATTCCTGTGCATTCATACATTTTCTCCATCTTTGCCTGTTCTCAGTGTCATGCTAGAAGATGTTGCCTCAAGGTGCTGCATTTTCTGCATTTTCTTTAGTAGTAATATGTATTTTGAATTATCTTCATGCTATTTCAGTGTGCCAAGTTGATTTAACTGCTTAAATCTTCACATACAATCAATTTCTGCAGCAAATTATCTTGTGTGTGTTGTTTTTATTAATGGTGAAAACTGTATAAGAATATGTTAGAGGAAACAGTACAGTCTTTGTGACAGCTTGACCTCTTTCCAGTGGATGCTATCTGTGGACTTGTCTCTAATTCATCTAAGATCTTTACAGGTTTTTCTCTAACCTAAACATTGGAATGGGAGATTTGCAACGGATATGCATAAGACAGACTTTGTACAAATACTGAAGAATCATCCCCTACCTGTCCTTCTCCAGAAAAAAAGAAATAAGGCTAGGTTGTCTGCTGGTAACTTTGTCAATATCTTTGACATATCAAAACTTCTACATGCAGCAAAGATAAAACCAAAAGATAGGATATCCAGAATGATATTTCAAATTCAGTCTTACCGGGACCCATCTTTGTGCATGCCTATCAAGTGAAGAAAAGGATGTACTCAAAAAGAATCTGTAGTTATTAGTGCAGATAAATTTCTCAGTATGAGAAATATGAACTAAGACCTTTTTTGACACACAATCCTACCAAAAGTGCTCACATATTGTGGTTATATCTATCTGTTAATTGTGGGATTTACTTATATTTTGGCAACTTGGAAAACAATAGTGCTTATGAGCAGTCTCATTCTAATACAGTGAAGGAACAGATGGTAACTATCATTGCATTTTGTTTTACACTCTCACCAGGTGCTCACTTTGGACCATAAGTTCTTGAAAAAACTCCCTGTTCTGCTACCTGTGTTTAGTTCTAGTTGATAAAAAGAGGCAAATGGAATTGAGCTTATAAAGAAAGACATAATCACCTATTAGAAACATGCAAGTGTGTGTGTTTGGCCTGCAAAATTCCTGTTCTCTGTTCTGTGTAACATAGTTTTTTAATACCATTAAAGAACATAAAACCTGGTGACTTTTTTTACTTATTGACCTTTATGGAACTAAGATTTTTACACCATGCTTTGAGGATTATTTCTTTTGGCATCTTTACTGAATTGAGCTCCCCTGATTCTCTGATTCCATCCTTGATTAGCTGATATCTTGCAAAAAAGACCTTGGCTACATATTAAAGACAGGAGCCACAACTTGAAAAGAGCCACTTAATTCAGTTTGTGTCCCAGTTGTATACTCTGATAAAGTAATTTGCAATATGGATGATATTAAAATGAGTCAAATCAGCCCACTGAATCTGACAAACCAATATGTTGTTGAGAGCTGGTTGTGCCTCCAAAATTAGGTGCTAATCAGTTTTTCAGCAAATGTGCAAATGACGGTGGAATCCTGAGACCATTGAATCATTCTGATAGGTAAACAGCTGTGCAAGCAATTCTATACGAAGTTGCTCCAAACCATCAAAAGCTATAAACATGTCATGACAATGCCAAGACATTTCTGTCCTCTTGTTGCACAGGTGCAAGACATTCATAATACTGCAGTGTGATCAGGCACATCTTATGAATGCTGCAGGTTGTTTGAAAAATGTATGTTTTCTTTTCCATGTTTTTTCTGATGTAGCTGTCTTGCACCAGGCAACATTGTGTTTTTACTCTACAGCTCACCTCTCAGTGAGGCTAATCAGCCACACACAATCTTCCAGCTAGCTGAAAACCCTTTCCTTCAGTATGTACTTGACTTATGCTGTTTACAGTTATTTTTTTTTTAAACATTCATAAAATAAGAAGCAAAAATGAAAAAAAAAAAAAAAGGCAAATTACAGCAGGAACAAGTTGTACCAGTACTAAAGCTTCATTGTAATATAATGAAATTCTATCATCAGACAAAGAAAAGCACAGGACTGACATGAAAAGCAGTTTAAAACTCATGTACCATCACTGCCCTTCCTCAAGTGATCACAGCATGAAAAGAGGTGTAAGAATAAATTTGCATTTTTTTGTGTGTTCTTATAACCAATTTCTGTTCTAAGAATGGCCTGATGAGATGAGGAACTAATAATTGACTTGGGGGCTTAAAGTAGCAAAACTTCTCTGCAGCTTCTCTCTCATCTTTAGATGAGGTTAAGGGTTAAGAATATCAATTACCTAATAAGGAGCAAAATTGTTACTGCTAAACTAGTTTCCTCCCTTCTGACACAAAGGAAGCTGAAAATGTTTAGGATCCTGTTAAGAGAAAATTCTCAACTATTTTAAAACATATTACTAAGTCATGAAAATATCATGCGGTTTTCAACTTCTCATTGCACAGAACTGAGTTGTTCATGTTCATTTCATGCTGTACCTTCCCTCCTGGATGAGACCAACAGTCTACTTCTATCACTATGTTTCCTTTAACAGTGAAGAACAGATGTTTGGGGAGAAGTTTAAGATTCAGGCCTTTCCCCAGTGTAATATATTTCTAGCTTCTATGATGCAATGATATGAAGATCTCCTGAACCAGAGAATGTTACTGGATCACTGTGTTTAAAAGCATCAGTGACTTCACGTAATAATTTTCCAGCCTCGCTCTTTGAACCTTTTTGTATGTTTTCCCTCTAAAAAATTCTATGGCACAGTATATGTTGTATGAAAATATATGTCCCTCTGCCATAAATGCATAGTTTAAACCTGATAAGGTCACCATGTGCTTCCAACTGTCATATTATGTGTAATACTGAGTTACGAATATCGTAGGTAATCCCAGACTGTATAGACCTGTATTGTGTCCTTGCTCAGTTTATTTATTTCCAGAAAGAGGTATCTTAATGTTTAGCTTCCCCTCATGTAAAGTGATTCCCTATAGGGGTCAAAGATGATCCCCTTCTATGCTTCTACCTTCATAGTGGAACAAAAGCAGCTAAAAAGAAAGACAATTCTGATATGACATTTACTTTAGTTTTCTGCTTACTTAAATAAAACAATGTTAACAAACAGTTATCAGCAATGACACTTCATCTTGAAATAGTAAAAAAAAATAATAAAATAAATAAAATAAATTAAAAGATGAGCTTCTACTTGAAGCTGGTTCAATACTCCCAAAAATGTTTGCTACAAGCTTGACAGTAGGAGAACTTCATGGTCATGCTGTTGAAAGCAAGGTAAATAATGCAAGATGTTTGCTGTGAATATTCAGTAGAAATTCAAAGAAACTGCCCTCAACTTCATTTCGCCACCCATTGCTTCTTTGGTAGTCATTTAGCACAGTTATGCTAATTAATGTATTTGTTTCCTAAATCTTGTTAAAACAGGATGTGCCTAAGAAGAATTTGTGAAGTTTTGGAATGAAAATTTTGAATTCACATTTAAGAATTAACAACTGGATACATCGTGAAATAATTTCTGTCTGCTGACAGGTGGGATGATTTACTGAGGTTGGCTAATGTAATTCAACTATTTCATGTTCTTGGCAGGAATAAAGGAAGAAACCTTTTATTATTAATATCTCACACCTGCTAACTTAAAAGTGATATTGGATTTTTTTCTTGGTGTTGGTGTTTCATTTTTGGCTCCTGTAAGCATGTGAGACTAGACTTAGCCAACAGGGAGAAGAGATTGTTACTGACTGAGTTGGTGCTATGCTATTCGTCTGTTCTTAAACGAAATTATGACATTTCATTAGAAGTATGGAAAATGTGAGAGTTGTGTATGAAGTTGCTCTTGTTTTGGCACATCAGCTACAACAAATGCAAAATTTTATTGAATGCTCTAAATTCACAATCACAGAGAAAGTAAATATCAGTGTTCAGCGAATATTAGCATCAAAATGTGAAGTACAGAGACAGAAAGGAGTCTGCAGAACGTCCTTTTGCAGAGGACAGGATGTTAATACCAATATATTCTTGCCATGGAAGGTTTTCTTGTTGCTGTCTCCCATCTGCTCCTTCTAATAACAATTCCGCAAGAAAACATTGTAGAAGCCATCCAGAAAGTGGTTATTGTGAGTATACTGATCACTCACGCAGGATCAATTGTAGGATGTATCAGACTTGCTGCTCGGGAACAATTGATGTGTTTTTGAATCCCTTTTTTTTTCTAGGTGTCTAAACAATGACAAAGCAAGAATGATATTTAAAAAACAAAACAAAACAAAAAAACAGTAACAAAGGCTACTCAAATAGATAGCCTAGCTGCCTCTGTTATCTGTTGGAGAGCAAATATTTGATCCTTTTATATAAGGATCCTACTCATTCGTTTCTTTTGTAGCTCTACAGTTCCTTCACTCTTTTTTCAAGTAAACATGATAAAGGAAAATGCACTTTGCTTCAGGGTACCTAAGTGGATGGATGAAAACCTTCATAGAAGCCAAGTTCTAAAAAAGATGTCAAAATTGGCTTTGTCCTGGCATGAAATGGGTCTTGTTTCTTTTGAAAGGATGTAAAATGTGATATGACATTTAATAAAATACTTGTGTCCTGTTGCATCTTTTTGTGTCTGAGACTAGCACCACCAATATAACTTAAAGGATTGTGGATATGTGAGCATCTCATGAAAGACTAAATCAGCATTCAAAGGAAATACAGCATTTGCTTTCCAGTCAGACATATAGCTTTGAGGATTGGACAGTCATGAGTCCAGAAGCTTGAGGAGCAGGAATAGCCATAAGACTATGACAAAGCAGAGTATAGAAATATTGCACGTCTTGAAATAATGTCTGAGAAGGGAGTTCTAAGCTAAAGATTTCCATAAGAGAACTTCAACTTTGAAAAAAAGTGAGTTGAATATGAAGGTTAAGAGCTTTTGCTTGTTGAGAATGTTTTGTTTGTTTATTATTTTTTTTTCCTTTGGGTATGTTTTGGTTGTGGTTTCTGAAGTGAGACATAATCAAATACAGCTTACAGCATTGCTGAGTTTGTTCATCCTTGTTGGCTGGGAGGTAAAAATACATTTAGGAGTCTAAAATGCCTCCCTAGCTAAAAAGCAGAAGTCCTGTTAAAGTTTTTAGGGCTAATGCCCTGTTTTGAGTTGTTATTGAGTTGTTTGTTATTAAATAAACAAAATAATTCTATCAGAGACCTTGGGAAGATTTGTCCTTTTAAGAAAAACCGAAGTGTCTAGCTCATGATGCTTTACCAGCGCTGCAGTGGTTCCAGCTTCTTTGCAAGACGTGCACTATAACTTCCCACAGTTTTTTTACCAACAATTTCTCACTTGAAAAGCAGATTTCATTTTATTTTCCAGTAACCTGTCTTCTGTTTTTAGCTCTTCTTTTACCTACTTCTGTAGATCTCAAGAAAGACTGAAGCACATTTTGGCTGAATCTGAGGTCTATATACCAAGTGAGGTTGAGACCCTTTCTGTACTTTGAGGACAGATTAAATTCTGGTCATATTTTGGCAACACTTAGCTTATCAAAGAAATTGACATACAATTCATAAGTCCAAATGGCTAAAAAAAATCATGATTGCTATAGACCAGACCCCAAGATGAGGGGTCTGTTAATTGAAAGACTCTAATCTGCTTAGGATATGAGGTCTTAGATGCAGATTATTAAAAAAAAAAAAAAAAAAAAAAAAGCTCAATGTTTTCTGAGCCAGTAAAACAGATTCTATATTTTTTTTAAAAAAAAAAAAACAACCACCCCTGTCATTTCTCTTTCATCATTTACTACATTCAAATCTCCTTCCAAATTGTGGAGCATATGAGCAAGTAAAGGGCAAGAAAAAGCAAAAAATTCATTTGCCCAGTCTAGTATGTATGGTAGCTCAGGTCAGAGGGAGCATGTCTGCATTTGCTGATACATTTTTAAAATGCTTCAAAATCAACTAGAACAGCAATATAACATTCCAAAATGTTTTTTACGGAAGGTTCAAACACCATGTGTATTTTGTCAGAATTGCCTTGTTTTGTAGTCCCTCATATTACTGGGTTACTAGTTTAAAAATTGTCAAAGAAATGAAAACTGGAAGAGCTGTCAAAATTCACAAAAATGCCTTGAGCAGAACTCTTTGTTTATCTGAAATACTATAACATAAAAAGTAGGAACTGCCAAAGAACTGCCAGCTTTTAAAGAAATTAAGGTGTCAGCAGAAATAAATGTTATCAATAAAATTTCCATACTAAAAACACAGAATATGTTTTCAAACAGTGTCACCTTAGATATTAATAAATTCAAGATAGTTCCTTCCTGAAAATATTGCCTGCTGTGGCTCATTTCATTGTCATAAACTCATTGATGTGCAGTCACTTCATTGTAGTTCTTGTCAGAAAGTTCAGCAGCTTACTGCTGCTCAGGTACCTGCTTGCCTGGCATCAGTGACAATTTCCACAGCCTCCTAAAAGTCCAATTAATAGCAGATAACTCAGCATCTTTGGCCCTAAACCAGAGGTTTACACCTCCGTAGTCAACAGAGAATTACAATTATGTGCAAAGATATTAGTTTAGTTTATCCAAAACTCTATATTTAACAATATGGTCACAAAAGACAAGCACTCATTAACTAAGTCGAAATCTTGGAAATAGGCAGTGATAGAATTAAGGTTGTTAGAGCAATAGAAATCTGTCTGCTTTTACATGGGCAATAAAAAGCTCTCTCTAATTGCATGATGGAGTCAACCTTCAGCTCATTCTGAAGGTTCTTCCAACAGGCTCCTAATCCAGCTTCCACATCCAGTCTTTTCCTGTGTAGGAAAGTTTTTTCAATGTCTAATATTCATGTGGCTTTTGCATTTCATTTCAGGGACTTCTTCCTCATTGACACTCAAACCAGGAAGAAAAATAGAGATTGAAAGAGGTACCTGATATGCCCACCACCAAACTCAGGAGCTGGAAGAAAAATCCTGATCTTCAGCAAAAGATGAGGCTTTCTTAATACAGATTTCATCTTTGATGAACTTGCCTGCCGAGTTTTGCTTCACTCCTGAGCTCTGGACAATCAAACATATTCCATGTTTATTTCTTGCAGGACATTTCTGTACCTGCATGTGATTTACATTTCTTTCCCTATTTCCCTTTCAGATCTACCAGTTTTACAGCTTTCTGTAATATTATCCTGTGAACTGAACACTAAAGTCGTTTTAATGCTTAAGACTGGTGTTTTGTGGTAGAGCACTACTCTGAAGAGCCAGATTTGGATGTTTTTTCCACATGTGGTATTTTTACTGACTCCAAAAACTTTCTTATTGAAATAAATATGCTATTCATGAGGTAAGCTATGATTCAGCAGCAGCTTTATAAACTAGCCTGTGTTTAAAAACCGTCACTTGTGCAGGTGCTAGTCTACCGCTTTTTCCTAGAGATCTGGCAACAGAGCACTCGAACAAGAGATATTTCTTACCAGTCCTACAAAGAAAGGCCAGCCTTAAACTTTGCCACCCTGAGGCAAAGGCTTCCATGAAGACAGAGTGGAGCAGGTGATTAAGTCTAGTCTCATTCTGGGACCTGCATAACCAGGCTCTCATATACATGGAGCTGTCAGAGGGTGGACTAAAAGTGTGCCAAGGAAACCTAACATAATAATGAAGTCAAGCGGACTGATAAGTTCTCATAAGCACAAAATTCCTTATAACTAAATATTTTCTGTTGAAATACCTGCTTCTTTTTTTCGTAACTTTTGTAATTTCCATTTTCATGCATTGAAATGTATGAATTATTCAAAAAAGAAAGAAAGAAGGAAAGAAATAGGAGGGAATTTATGATTTATATGATTATATCCACCTAGAAGATTATATTCAATCTCATAATCCTCAAAGGTAGTGTTCCCCCAAATGTACGCACACACTCAAAATACATAAAATATATAGAATAATCTGACGATCACCTTAGATGTTTTTTGGCAAATGATTCTATCAGCACATATGCAGCACTCCAAAGTTAGGAAAATGGCATTTTGGATTCTAGAAATAATTTCTGGAAATGTTTTGACCTGCAATACATAAATTTGATTAGAAAAGCAGATATTTTAGCAATTTCACTAACAGTGTATATTGAATATATTTCATCCATGCTGTGGAAAGTGATTTTTTTTGCCTTTTTGGGGGAGGTTTTACTTTTTTTTTTTTTTTGCATAATTTTTGTTATGATACCAAAATGTTTTTTAATATGCCTTTTTTTAAAGGTCCAATGCATTTTGTCTTATTTATGAACAAACAGTTTTTCTGTATGTATTACACTCAGGGAAGTTTGGAAAGTTTACTGTACACCAGGTGCTCTTGAGAGTAGATAAGTCATTTCAGACTTATTTAAAATGTATCAAATAAGATGATTGCTTACCAACTGGAAATATTACAATTTCACTTCTAGGGCGCTGTACTTTTGTCAGGCCTGTCTGCCTGTCAACACTATACATCCTGATCACCACTTTCATTTTATCTTTGTAAGCACAACCAGCACTATCAGGTACTATGGCAGGGTCATGTAAAGAAAATTGGGAGAAAGTAAAAAGACCTGTCTTAAAAGCAGTAAAAGGCCTGTCTTAAAACCAGTATTTGATGTCACTTCAACAATAAATAAATAAGCAAACAAACAAACAAATGAATCTAGCTACTATCCTCATTTAACATTGTATTAGCAAGTTATTACTTGGTATAAAATCTATAGTGATTTTTACATCTTGCAATTTCCTCACTGTGAGTCCTCCAATAATATCTAGTTTTTCCTCTAGTTTAGTGTTAGTTACAGCCTTTCTGCTTTTTGCCAGTGATCATTACTAACTGAAGCAGGAAAAGAGAAGTGAATGCATAATGGTATGCTGTCCTAAACACTAAATATTCTGCATATTCCTTACTCTTTAAGTAATAAACAAAGTGTGCTATCAGTTCTTCTTGGTGTCTGTAATGGAAATGAATGGTTAAAGGAAAAATAAGGAACAACGATAGAAGGATGTTACACATGAGGTCTTGGATGTATCATAGAATCATAGAATGGCTCAGGTTGGAAGGGACCTTAAAGAACATCTAGTTCCAACCCCCCTGACATGGGCAGGGATACCATCCACTAGATCAGGTTGCCCGTGGCCTCATGTAACCTGGTCTTGAACGCTTCCAGGGGTGGGGCATCCACAACTTCCAGTGCCTCACGGCACAGTTAAGTGAAGAATTTCCTCCTAACCTCTAATCTAAATCTCCCCTCTTTTGGTTTAAAACTATTTCCCCTTGTCCTGTCATTATCTGAATTAGCAAAAAGTCACTCTCCATCGTTTTTATAAGCCTTCTTTAAGTATTGAAAAGCTGCAATAAAGTCACTCCTGAGCCTTCTCTTCTCCAGGCTGAACAGCCCCAGTTCTTTCAGCCTTTCTTCATAGGAGAGGTGCTCCAGCCCTCTGATCAACTTTGTGGCCCTCCTCTGGACGTGTTCTAACAGATTCACATCTGTTCTTCTTTAAGATACTAGAGAAATTTATTGCCTAACAAGCTAGAGAAATGAGAAACAAAGAAAACAAACTGAAAACACCTTCCCCCCATCCACCTGCTTCCACCTCCTCCCCCTGCACAGTGCAGGGGAATGGGGAATGGAGGCTGCAGTCAGTCCATGGTGTTTCGTCTCCACTGCTCCTTCACAGTCACTCCCTGCCCCTGCTCCACGTGGGGTCCCTCCCACGGGATGCCGTCCTTCCTGAACTGAGCCTGCGGGGGCTGCCCACAGGCAGCAGCTCTTCCAGAACTGCTCCCACACGGCTCCGTACCACGGGCTCCATCCATCCCCCAGGAGAAAACTGCTCCAGCACGGGTCCCCCACGGGCGGCAGCTCCCCCCAGGCCCCCTGCTCCTGCGTGGGCTCCTCTCCACGGGCTGCAGCTCCGGCCCGGGGCCTGCTCCTGCGGGGGCTCTCCATGGGCCGCAGCCTCCTCCAGGCAACATCCACCTGCTCCACCGGGGGCTCCTCCACGGGCTGCAGCGTGGAGATCTGCTCCGTGTGGGACCCGTGGGCTGCAGGGGGACAGCCTGCTCCACCAGGGGCCTCTCCACAGGCCGCAGGGGAACTGCTACTGCCTGCCTGGAGCACCTCCTGCCCTCCTGCTGCACTCACCTTGGGTTCTGCAGAGGTGTTTCTCCCTCCTCTCTCCCAGCTGCTGTTGCCCAGCATTATTTTTTCCCTTTCTAAAATATGCTCTCACGGAGCAAACAACATTGTTTATTGGCTCAGCTCTGGCCAGTGGTGGCTCCCTTTGGAGCTGGCTGAAACTGGCCCTTATCTAACATGGGGCAGCTGCTGGATTCTTCTCAAAGAAGCCACCCCTGCAACTCTCCCACTACCAAAACCTTGCCACGTAAACCCACTACAGTCAGACATGATTTGCCTTTGATGAAGCCATGTTGGCTGTCTTGGATCACCTCTTTGTCTTGCATGTGCCTTGACAATGCTGCAGGAGGATCTTTTCCATGATCTTGCCAAGCACAGAGGTGAGGCTCACTGGTCTGTAGTTCCCTGGGTCCTCTTTTCTACCCCTTTTAAAAATGGGAATGCTGTTTCCCTTTCTCCAGTCACTGGAGACTTTGCCTGACTGCCAGGACTTTTCAAATGTGATGGAGAGAGGCTTGGCTACTACATCAGCCAATTCCCTCAGGACCCTGGGGTGCATGTCATCAGGCCCCATAGACGTGTACTTGCTCAGTTCCATCAGGTGGTCTCAAACCTGTTCTTCACTTACAGTGGGAGGGACTTTGCTCACCCAGCCCTCATCTGCAGGTTCGGAGAAACAAAAGATGTGGGAAGCCTGACTGGCAGTGAAGACTAAGGCAAAGAAGTTGTTGAGTACCTCATCCTTCTTCATGTCTGCTGTTACCAGTTCACCCTTCTCATCCATCAGAAGGGGCACACTCTCCTTGGCCTTTCTTTTATGAGCAATGTACCTATAGAATCCCTTCTTGTTATTCTTTGCATCCCTTGCCAAGATCAATTTCATCCATGCCTGATCCCATCCTGATCCCATCCCTGCACATCCAGACATCATTCCGTACTCCTCCCAGGCCACATGTTCCTGCTTTCACTGCCTGTGCATTTCCTTCTTGTGCCTCAGTTTGACCAACAGGTATTTGCTCAGACATCCCAGTTTTCTGCCCTACCTGCCCGCTTTCTTACACAGGGGGATGGAGAGTTCTTGTGCTCTAAGGAAAACATCCTTAAAGAATTTCCAGCTCTGTCCAGGGGTTCTCATCTACTAGGTCTTTAAATAGCTTAAAGTTTGCTCTTTGGAAGGTGAGTGACCTGGCTTTGCTCTTCATCAGGCCCATATTCCTTGAATCATGAACTCAAACGGTGTAGTCGCTGCAGCCCAGACTGCCTCCAGTATTGACCTCTTTAATGAGTTTTTCCACACTGGTGAGCACCGTGTCCAATAACGCTTCCCCTCTGTTTGGTTTGTCTAATACCTGGACCAGGAAGATATCCTCAACACACTCTAGGAATCTCCTGGGTTGCTTAGTCTGCTGTGTAGCTTTTCCAGCAGATACCCATGTGTTTGAAGTCCCACATCAGGATGAGAGCCTGTAAATGTGATGCTTCTTGTAGTTGAAGCAAGAATGCCTCATCCACAGGCTCCCCTTGATCAGGTGGCCTGTAGTAGACCCCAGCCACAAGATGTCCTTCATTGGTGTGGTCCTTAACTTTCACTCACAAGCTTTCAACCTGCCCATGGTTGTTTCTCAGAGGCATCTCTTCACAATCAATCCCTTCCCTAACACAGATGGCAACACCCTCTCCCCTTCTTCCTTGCCTATCTCTTCTGAAGAGCTTGTAGCCCTCTGTTCCAGTGTTCTAGTAGTGTGATCCATCCCACCACATTTCCATTATAGCAATCAGGTCATATTTGTCTAATTGCAGCATGGGTTCCAACTCCTCCTTCTTGTGGAAGTGGTCAATTGTAGAAATGGTCAATTGTGGAACAGTGGTATGAAAGAGAAAAAATCCTTAAATCTGTAATCTTGAAGAAACTCTTGTATAGCTTATCTATAAGTTTTGCTGGTAGTGCTGCTTACAATAAACTTTACCTAGACTTCCTGTCTTTCATCTCATCACCGTCATTTGTTTTGTTTTCTGTAGCTATCACTTAGCCTTGTACTTCATGCACTACTGATCAATGGTTGGGATAAGTAATGTTTTACATTTAGTTTCTCTAATCAGGCCACTGTATTGATCTGTCTGTCATATCAATACAGTTTTAATCCTGAAAAAAAAGTGAGATATATCCCAAATAAGAAGACTAATTACAATACATACAATGAATAAAACTGGTTTTGTTCACTTCCTGGGCTATTAAGAATCTGAATGGTTCTGTTAAGCCACAAATTTTATTTATTTATTTATTTATTGTAATGTAGTTGTGGTTCTCTCACAAGAGGGTGTGAAGTGACCAGTTGAAAAGAAGCTGAAGAGCATTTCTTGTCCTTTCTACTAAACTAACTTGTGGCCTAAACCTTGTACTCTATACTGCAGCAAAATGTACCTTTTGTGATGATTTCTTCAAGTTTCTTTTAATTCTTTAGCTGTCTTTTAATTCTAATTCTTTTAATTGCCTTGCTTGCAATTGCTCTTATATATAGGTATACACACACACACGTGTGTATATTTATATACATATGTAGTACTTGTAGGGATTATACAAGAGAAACTAGCAGAAGCTTCTCTCTGATGTCTGCTGTGTTTAATTCTTATTTTTTATTCCATTGTCTCCTGCTCTTAATGTATTACAGATTTCTGTTAGTCATGTATAACACCAACAAATAAGATTTTAAGAGACAAAGTTAGAGAGCAGTAGGGTTGTTCATAATATCTGACAAAACACAAGTTAATTTAGAAAGAACATAGATACTAATAGATAGAAAACAATGCATTGTACTCAATTCCTTCTGTAGTTAGTCAACAGTAGAGATATCTAAATTATCACGGGTGTAACTGCAGAGTTAACCACTTACTGAGATGAATGGTCACATTTTTCAGCTCAGCTTCTTCCAGGATGAAAATAATGTCATCATTTATACTTGATTCATATTTTTAAGGTTATCTATGTCATCATAAGGAGTAAGAACATTTTTTGCTTCAGTTAAAGTAATTTCTAGAGCATACTTAACATAGTAACATTTCCTGCTGGAGATTAAGGAGGTAGAAATGTACCACCACTTAGGTTTAGAAGAGATAATTTTAATAAGGATAATGTAACTGTGTATGAGTGCAAAATCAGAATTTAAGACCCTTTCCCTCAACAGATCTTTTTAGTGAATACTTTCAAAGGAAACAATAGAAATTCTATTTAAGGGTATTTCTTTACCATACAAAATAGTTGATATTATGCTGATTTCACTACTTTAAAGAAAAAAAAAAGTCAAATATTGGCATAATTTTCTGGTATAGACATCTGTCCAAACCAGTGGTAAGATTCTGGGTTCAGATATGTACGTAGTGAGTATGTTGTTTTAACTTGGTGTTAATCCTTAGATGACTGATCATTAACCGATACGTAAGATATGGTCACAACTAATATGATTTATATTATCTAATTAGTATTTTTTAATTTGAAATTCTCAGGCTTTTTTTCTGCATTACTTAACAGAGATGGTTTTGAGCTAAGACATATATATTTTTTTAACATATCATTTCTTTTTCAAGACATCTCTTTTCTCTAGTTAGTTCTTTTCAAAGCTTGTTATCTGGAAGGTTTGTGTGGTCCATGTCTATTTGTCGTATTAGATTCCCATAATCTCATCAGAACCATGTCAAATTACATCAATCCAAACAGTGTTCTGGGCTTCTAATAACATAATGCTAAAAGAAAAGCATGACTTCAAGGAATCTGAAAGACAAATAGTTTTATCATCATCAAAGAAATTCTCTAAGAGATGCAATAATTTATTGAATGTTCACAAAACATGATTTTGTTGTTGTTGTTCCAACATAGTAATCTGAAATTTTCACCTGACCTATGCTTTGCAAAAAAATGTACAGAAAACTGCACACATCCCACCACAGATATAGTAATGAGAGGAAAATTGTTGGTTAGAGTTATTTTTCCATTAAATTTTTCAAATATTTCCTTCAAATATTTCCTGTAATAAGAATGCTGTGCTTCATTTTATAGGGGTAGTTGTAAACCCTGCTAGTGGAAGGATTCTCTTTCTCCAGAGAAAGACAGTAATGAGGAAGAGATAGCTTTCATTCTGGCCCCAGAAAGGAGCCCAATGCTGAAATAGGAAATTAAAAGGGAGCTCCCTGAAGTTAAATATATTACAAGATATTGCTATCCTAGCTATAAAGGCTAGGAACATGGCAATTGCATCCTCAGGCTGGACGAGCTCTACTAGCAAAACTTCCATTACAGATGCAGATAGACCAGGCTGAGTACTTTTCCACTTCTACATTACGTACTACATGACAAACGATAGTCTATCAGAAAAAACAAAAAAAAGAAAAAAGTGAATTATCATAGGTTGCAGTGCCTCTAGGTTTTGGACAAGAACAGTCACACAGAGAATGAGCCTTTCTCATTTTATTCCTGGACTAGTGAAGTACAGAAACTAAGTCTGTTGGAACCAGAGAAGAATTGGCCTGTTTCTTGAAGAATGTTAAGGCTTTCTCTGGCACAGTTCATATCTTTCAGAGAAGACTGCTTAATTGTTTCAGTTATTTTTTATCCTTTTGTGGGTGATTGAAAAGATCTGGCAGGAGATTTCACACACTGCCCTAAATTTCTCTCCTGAGGAAGCAAGAGCTTTGAAGGGATGAGTCTATTTTTTCTGTCTACCCTCCCCCACCCCCCCCACCCCTTTCTCCCTTACGGCCAGTTACTGTTGCACCAAGCTTAACTTGCATGAATCTCTTAAATCATCCTATATCCTTTTGGGACTGAGATTAGAGAAATTTTCAGGCTGCAATTAGCAGCTCATCGAGGGGCAGAAAAAAAGGAAAAAAAAAAAGAAAAAGAAAAAGAAAAAGAAAAAAGAAAAACAGGACATGTTCCTGAAAGTTCTTTCACAGTGAAGGACAGCAATGCTATCTCCATCATTACTTTGCATTTGTTCAAGCAATTCCCTCTATGAGAATAGCGTTGTATCCACTGTGTATGGTCTTACTGTTCCTTTCCTGTTTGTATTGTCCTAATGAGGCAAAGAAATATCTAGAATTTATTGATTTTATTTTTAAATCATAAAACTTTTAGTCCAGTCATGATTTTAGTGGGGCATATTAATAGTTTCTGAAAAAATAAGTATCAACGATACTGGATTCCCAGCTAAGTGTTCTTTTGGACGAACACATTCCACTCTTAAATTTATCAAAGGGCCTCTGATTCCTGTGGATTTTGGCTTAGACGCATAAGGTAATGTGTATAATCATCGTGGAGCAAGAAACAACATATCATTCCTGGTTTGGGGCTCTGTCAGGTACAGCCTAGGTTTAACAAATCTATTCTTCCTATGTATCACCTATCTAGTGCCACCACTGCTGCCACATCTTTCAGTAAGGTTCGGCATTTCGGCTCTGGTCTCAAGCATCTTACAAGAAGTTGCAAACTCACTTGCTCCCGAGCCCTGTGGAATCAAAGAGCATAGAACAAACAGATGCCCAAACCCCAAAGTTTCCATAGAGCAGATCCTGTCCTAGAGCTGTGAATGACAATGGTGCACAAACTGGTGATGAATTCTTTGGGCACTTCAGCTTCTGAAGGGGAATGACATACCAGAGGTCTAGACTGGACAGCTGGGCCACCAGGTTCCCCCTTTGGCTACTTCTATAACAAGTGCAAATGACATTGTGCAGTGATGGGAGAATGGATGGGCACATCCTTCCGTCTCTCCTCTGAGTGCCCAAATCAGATTTATCATGCACACTGAAATGAACTTGGCTCTGTTCCCTAGAAGCCAGTAGTGTGAGCTGAATCACCTACTGCAAAACAAGCAAATAAGTACTCTCTCTAATCTGATGGCAAACATGAAAAACAGAAGCAAATTAAACTCAACCCACAGGGAGGATTTCTCACTTCTCAAATTATGTCTTTGAGGTTATGCCTTTTCTGACAAGTTAGCTTATGTTAACCACATTTAAGGTAATCTAGTCCAAATGGCTGCACCACTGTGAAATAATACTCGAACTACAATGTCCAAACTAGTGTCACTAGTTCACATACAGCTCTAAGACCTTTTGCTGACACATCTCATCATTTTTATTGCTGCAATAAGATGATTTACATTAGAAATTCATTTGTGCTAATATTGAGAAGAGGATTTTCTGTCCTGCTGGATACACATGGGAGGTGTGAGAGGGCACTAAGAATCTAACAGAATTTGATAATTTTAATCTGCATTGACACTGCATGGTGGTCTTTTTTAACTATGATGAGATCAAAATCTGCTGACCGTGGGACAGGCCAGCAGACTGAGGAGAACAGCAATAATATGTTAATGGTTTCAGGTGTGCATGGACTATAGCCAGAATCAGCCCCCAAGCTGTAACTTGGGTTGTTTTAAAGCAAAGACAAGACTTTGAGATGGGGATAGGTTGGTCAAGTTCTTCCTGTTCTGTTAGATTCCCAAAGTTTGCACGTTATTTCTGGCACACTGTATGTTATGCAATGTTGCCATCACATATACTGCATTGAGAAAGAAGGAAAAACATTGGGTGGGAAACAAACATGAGCATTTGGCTGATTCTGAGGAAACCCTAGATCTTTAGTGTGCACAGTGGGCTTTTTGTCAGTTGGTTATGATTTTGATTGCAAAGTGAAATCGTGAGGGACAGACTCCAGTGAAATCACTATCTCCAAATTGGCTCTGAAATAGCCAGAAACCCCTCAACCAGGGAACAAAATTCTCTTTCCCCAGTATAAATTTCAATAGCATGCTAAATAAATTATGAGCTGCATTGGCCCACAGTTTTCAGACTTCTGTGCAGCTTCTTCTGATACCAGGAAATTCATAAATAATTAGGAACTAGGGTTCCTCCCACTGTATGTTGGTGCCCAGATTTCTATTTATTTTACTGGGAACATAAGAAGGTCTTTTTCTCTCGACCTTGCTAGCTAGTGAGGAAAATCAAATTTCTTCTGAGGCCAAAAATGCACTAACAACTCCATAATTTTATGATAACAACAGTAAATAATGTTGCAGTTTTTCAATTTTGCAAAATTGTCATCTAAAGCAACAATAGGAATATAAGTCCAGTTTGTTCTGCCAACTTCTGAAGGTATCATAGAGGTTAAATAACAAATAACTAATGTTTCTGCTTTGGATGATGTTATAAAGGAAATTGGATAAACACAGGAACATAAATCAGGAAAAGGCACTAGAAAACGATGCCATCAGTTAGAAAAATGTGCCATACTAATACCTGATCTGTCCTCTTACTTGCTGAAAGTAGGAGAGAGAAAAACACTTAGTACCCTGAGTAGTCCAGGCACTGATTGATTGCATCCCATAACGCTTTCTGATGTATCTTCTAGAATACCTTATAAATCATATGTGTTTTTTTCCCATTAAATGCTCCTTTATCAATTCTAAATTGCTCAATTATCAAAACAAAGAAAGAAAATCAGTGTCTGAGTGGTTTGGGGTTTCTCTTCTTCCTGGGGGCCTTGATTCAGTTCTGTATTTAGGTGCACAGGTAGCCTGAATCAGGTGAGAAGTCCCATTAAAGTTGTGTGCTTAGGTACCTTCATGAATGAAGACCATTTTCAGTCTTGCAAAACACCATGACACATCATACCTGTTAGAAAATGGGTACAACAGGAAAAAAAAAAAAAAAAGGAAAAAAGAAATCATACAAATAAACACAGAAATATAGATGTTCTTTTCATGAATATAATTATGAGCTTGAGTTTCAAATCCATGATAGTTTTACATGGTTTTACATTTTGTGTGTGTGTGTTTTATACTTGTTCCTGTATGCAACTTGGCTAGAGTTGTAACCACCCTGATGAGCTCCAAATCACAAGAATGCTGTGAAACTCTTATCTGTGAAAATTGTGCATAGCACAAACTGGAGAAGGCAGTTGTGCATGTTTCACTGTGGTGGTTTTACTTGGGTGGGCGGCCAAGCTCCACCACAACTGCTCTCTCACTCCCCCTCCTCAAAGAGGAACGGGGAGAAAATACGATGAAAAGGGCTCAAGGGTTGAGATAAGGACAGGGAGATCGCACAGTAATTATCGTGATGGGCAAAACAGACTCAGCATAGGGAGACAGTAAGATTTATTGCCTATTACTAACAAGCTGGAGAAGCGAGAAACAAAGGAAAGAAACCAAAAGCACCTTCCCGCCCATCCACCCTCTTCCACCTCCTCCCCCCAAGTGGCGAAGGGGAACGGGGGAATGGGGGCTGTGGTCAGTCTATAGCGCTTCTTCTCCGCTGCTCCTTCTCGGTCACTCTCATCCCCTGTCCTGTGGGGTCGCTCCCACAGGATGCAGTCCTTGCTGAACTGATCCGGCGTGGGCTGCCCACAGGCAGCAGCTCTTCAAGAACTGCTCCCACATGGCTCCATACCACGGGGTCCATCCCCCAGGAGCAAACTGCTCCAGCATGGATCCCCCACAGGCAGCAGCTCCTGCCAGGTCACCTGCTCCTGCGTGGTCTCCTCTCCACGGGCTACAGGTCCGGCCTGGAATCTGCTCCGGCAGGGGTCTTCCACAGGCCGCAGCCTCCGTCGGTGCAGGTCCACCTGCTCCACCGTGGTCTCCTCCACGGGCTGCAGCGTGGAACCCTGCTCCACCGTGGTACTCCATGGGCTGCAGGGGGACAGCCTGCTTCACCATGGTCCTCACCACAGGCCACAGGGGACTTCTGCTCCGGCGCCTGGAGCACCTCTCCCCCTCCTTCTTCACTGACCTTGGTGCCTGCTAGGCTGTTCCTCACTCCTCTCCCTCTCCCAGCTGCTGTGTGGCGCAGCGTTTTTTTTTTCCCCCTGTCTTAAATATGCTCTCACAGAGGCGCAAAACAACATCACTTACTGGCTCAGCTCTGGTCAGCAGTGGGGCCCTTACCAAACATGGGGCAGCTTCTAGATCCTTCTCACAGAAGCCACCCCTATGGCCCCCTGCTACCAAAACCTTGCCACGTAAACCCACTACATTCACCCTGCCTGTTTTACTCTTTGCAAATCCTTTGTTTGTCTAACTTAAGATGGGGTGATCCTGAGAGGTGTGGAAAGTAGATGCAGTGTTGGGGAGCACCTGAAGATCATGACAACCAGTGTCTGAATCTCTAATCGGTACTGATGAAAAATTCTTCATGGTAACAAATACGCCTAGAAGCATCCCGGTACAAATCTGATTTTCCTATCAAACAAACAAAAAATCAAGAAGTGAGAGAAGATGACAAAAGGTAGGTCACAGGAGAGAAAGAGGGAACACACTTAGAAAAAGATGAAAAGTAAATGGCATGGGTTTGGCTGCTCAAGCATTATCTACACTTCTAGGATGTTTGATTTATTTCAGGAACCTGGGCAATGCCATTCCTTCTCACAGCCATTAGTTGATTTCATTCCTATGTTTTCAGATCAGGAAGACTGTTCACACTTGGTTTTATTTCTAACTCCTTGTGGGGAATATCTTGTGAAGCCTTCTTTAGCTGAGAGTCACACCTTCTTTGAGCATCGATGCACATGGGGATTTTAAACAGATTTGGAAATATATAGTGACTGTGGAGAATGTTGTAAGTGGCAGAACGCGTGGTTCAGCAAAATGTTGATAATCATGGAGTTCTACTGAACCCATAAATCTCACTGAACAGAGATGAAATAACTGTGCTGGTTTTTTATTCACTCCTTTAACTGTCTTTTTAAAAGGATGTAGGAAATAAGGCCGAGGGGTTAGGTAAAACAACAATAGAGGAAGCCTGTATCTGAGCCAGGAAAGCAAGTTCAGGGTGCCTTCTACCATTACCTCCAACCTGCCAACGGAGGAAAACAGAGCACTACATTTAAGTTAGTACTTGATTCTATTTTAAATTGCAACTCTCTGATAAACTGTCTTTCTGAAATACACTAGTAGCAAAAAGTGCAGCTTTTTAAAGCACATCTGTCCAAAGTAAACTTCCCTGTGAAGTAACACCACCTTCCTGCTAAGTTATTATTGAAAGGATTTACATTTAATGGGAACAATGAATAATCCCTCTCGTTCTTCACTCATCCTGTCAATGAGCTCATGTACTATGCAGGACTTAAAGCTTATCACAAAATGCTAAGGATCAAGGGACTGCAGGGATAAAGTAACTGTCAAGTTCAGCTGAAATTAGAAAATAGCTGTACTAAGTTGCCAGGCCTGCTCCAATCTTATAGACTGAAGGCTGGTACCACACCTAGCACTGTGTCCAGTGTCCTCATAGCAAGACTCACCACCTCAGTTAGTATGTGTTCATGAGTGAGATCCTCATCTGAGAGTGAGGCTGGGAAGTGAGGGCGTAATTCCTTTTCAGATTAATCTGACATAAACCAAGATTTGTGGTTTATAAATCATTGGACTAACAATAATGTAAAATAGATTAGACCAAAAAAAAAAAAAAAAAAAGAGATCATTGCTTATTTTCTGTTATACAATGCTGTTCTCTCCTAACACTCCTCTGAAATGTCAACTTATTCGAGGATGAGGGTTACTGGACACATACAGTGCCAGTTTTCTCCAAGGTCAGAGCTGATGCATTATGTGGATATATTTTTCTTCTTCCAAAAACTGTTGGGTTAGCACCATGTGCCAGAAAGAAATACATGTGAAAATGTTAGGTAACAAAAAAGTGTTCTTTTTAGATGTTTCATAAAACAAATTAGTAAATACTTTTCATCAGGTACAGTAAAAGTACAGTGTGTTGATGCCTTGCTTTTTTCTCCAATAATTTGTTCCACATACAAGAATGATCGAAAGGACAGATTTCATTACTTTGTTAAACAAGGAGTTCAAGGAGCATGCACCAGTCTGCAAATCATTCCATCTGCACTGTTCTCATGACAGCATGCAATAGGAAATTTGTTATATAGTCAAAGCCACTTTTTGTTTTTCTTCAAGGACATTATGATCCATTACTTTTGCTATCCACATTTGGCCACAATGATATTAACCTCTGACATTGCCATACAAAATTGGATATACAAAGGTCTGTTGGCATTCTGGTAAAGAAACTGCCTTCTTTAAGGTCTGTGACTCAAATCACCCTCGCTGGGCAACATCTGACACATCTTTGCTGTTCTTGATGTTCTTGATGGTTTTCAGAGCAGTTCAGTGCAGGCAGATATCCTTGTGATAACTGACATGCTGGACAGCATGTTTAACAGAGAGACAAAAGATTACAAGAGCAGGACAGAGGATGAAATTCTGCCCCTTTTTCTGCTAGCTAACATTCTGCTGACATGAAATTCCAGATGAAATAATGGTGATGACTGATGATGATGATGATGATGATGATGATGATGATGATGATAAAATGAAGTGGTCTTTCCAAGAAAATTCTCCCATTGTGGACAGGAACCCAATGATCAGGGAACTACAGAGCCCTGTGAGAGCAGTAGCCCTCAGGGCTTCCTGGTGGTTACACAGACAGCACTCAGCTGCCCCACATTGCACAGTCAGCCTCTCCCACTGAGCATCAACACTAGGAGTGATTTACTGAACACAGCAGAATTACAGGAAGAAGTCAAGGAAAATAGAAATGAGGAAAGAGGACAAGAGAAATTTCAATAATCTCAGCAGCAATCCTCACTAAGAATCCTCAGTAAGAAGAATATCAGTTAGCTGTGAACACTAAGCTCTTCTGGAAGGAAAAAAAAAAAAGTCTTGTGAACTACTGTTCCAAAATGTCAGATCTTTCATACAGAAATGCTAAGTCTTATGAAGAAAAGTACTTCTAAAAATATGTTGGTTTGTGTAAACAGAAGAGCCTGAGAATCCCCTGCAAAGCAAATAAAAAATTTATAACGATAGTTCCACTTATGTATTAACTTCATCCATGAATTTAATCCTCTATGTATACACTTTATGTACAGAAAACTTAAAATTCTAAATGCATGTATTTATAATATTTTAAGCTCTGGAAAATGTTTGATATCTTTCAGCTAGAACATCCACTATATGTTCAGTTTGAAAAAATTGGTTTCCAATATTCAATCTCAAGATCTACATTTAAAACTTTCCTCAAGGATATGAAAAAAATTTCTAGTTTGAAAGAAACATTCTTCACAGAATGCACAGATTTTTTTCAAACAGGCATCTGATGTAAAGCAAGACTACAACACAAGAGTATTGTGATTTAGAAAATATATAGAAAAAAATCAAGTAAAATACACACAGAATTATCAAGTGACACAGAAAGAATTCAAAATATGGGTGACATCTCAGAAACAGAGATGAACAGATACCCAACTATAGATGTTACAAAAACCTTAACTACAAACAATTAACTTCTGGATTAATATTTTTAAGAAACATTACAAATTGTGTGTTATTAGAAGATTGAAGCATTTCAAGAATGAGGCACAGATATATTAAGTGTATTAGAAAAAAATAGCCCATGAGAATGTAAGTGGCTGGTTAAGAAAAAGTTAAATATGAGTCATTAAACTAGCAGAAAATATGAAGTGAAAAATTGTATGGACTCATGCTATTTTGAAATGGGAAAGCAACTTAACTTAGTTATTTTATTTTCCAGGTATTCTGAAAGACAGAATGAACCCTAAAGTAGAAAGCAAGAGAAATGCTGTAAGGCATGTAAGCGTGTAGGTTGTTTAAAATAGTAAATACGTATCACTTAGTTGTTTTCAGACCAGAGTCTGAAAGGTTAAAAGACTGCAAGATACCCCTCACTGCAGAGGATGAAGAGCAACACAGCTGTTCTGATCTACCAAGGTCCAGGTCGGCCTCCTCGGAGCTGGCGCAGTCACAGCACCCAACTACGAGTTACAGGGGGATCTTGGACCCTTGCTTTGCCAGGGGTCGCCCAGAACAGCAGTGCGACCAGGCAGCACCAGGCCTCCAGGAGGGCAGCAACACATGGTGCCCACCATGAGCAGGGAGGGGCCAGCAGTGTGTGCACACCGGTGTGCAGCTGGTGCGGCAGGGTGCGGGGCTCTGCACCAACTCTTGGCAGTCTGTGAGATCGCACACCTGCCGTGGTGTCCACTAGGCAGAGAGCTCACTCCAGAAAGACTGTGGTGACCCAGACAGAGGGCCTGCCCAGGGACGTGGCTGTTCAGGCCTCTGGTGGCAGGGAGTGCCTGAGCCTGCTGCTGCCAGGGAAGGGCAGCAGGGCGACTGCCTGTTCTCAGGTGGAAGGTCTGCTCATCGTGGTGGCTGAGCTCAAGGAAGAAGTGGAGAGACTAAGGAGAATCAGAGTGTGTGAGCAGGAGATTGACTGGTGGAGTAACTCCCTGGCGTGCCAGTGAGAAGGGCGCCGGGGGATGCCCCCCCAGAGGGTGGTGGAGCCCCTGCCCTGTTGCCGTTGGGCAGAGAGAGGGGACCAAAAAGATGAGGAGGGTTGGAAGCGAATCCCAGTTCAGCGCTGCAGGCAACCCCCCTCCCTCCCTACCTTGCTTCCCCAGGTGCCCCTCCATAACACGTTTGAGGCCCTGGATCTTGAAGGAGAGGTAGGCAAGGATGTGGTGGAAGGCTCGTCTATGAGGTCACATCAGAAGAGGCAGCTGACACCATGCCTCAAGACTGCCTCCAAAAAGAAAGAAAGAAGGGTAACTGTAGTAGGAGATGCCCTTTTGAGAGGAACAGAGGGCCCAATATGCAGAGTTGACCCTCATCGAAGGGAAGTCTGTAGTCTACCTGCAGCCCAGATCAGGGATATCACCAGGACACTACCCAACCTAGTACGCTCGACAGACTGCTACCCGCTACTGATCTTCCAGATAGGTGGAGGAAGCTGCATCCCGTAGTCTGAGGGGAATGAAGAAAGACTTCAAGGCCTTGGGACAGTTGGTGAAAGAGTCTGGGGCACAAATCATTGTCTCTTCCCTCCTTCCATTCTGGGGTGATGATGTGGGGCAGAATAGAAGGATCCGGTCCATTAATGATTGGCTCTGTGACTGGTGCTACAGGCAGGGCTTTGGGTTCTTGGAAAATGGCTGGTTTTATTAGACACCAGGCCTGACAGTAATATGCAGGAAAGGTTTATCTCACAGGCGCAAAAGAGTTCTGGGACAGGAACTAGCAGAGCTCATTTGGAAAGCTTTAAACTAGATCTGAAGGGGGATGGGGTTGTAGCCAGGCTTGCACCGGTGGGGCAGTGCCCTAGTAGTGATTAAGACTGGGAGACCTCCCACCCCCCTAGGGTGAAATCATCATGCTCAGCTCGCTTCCTGAAGTACCTGTACACTAATGCACATACCATGGGGAATAAGCACGAGGAGTTAGAAATCCATGTTCGGTCAGGAGACTATGATCTGGTGGCAGTTACAGAGACGTGGTGGGACAGCTTACATGACTGGAATGTGGTCGTGGATGGGTATGTCTTTCTCAGGACAGACAGGCCAGCAAGGCGAGGTGGCAGAGTTGCTCTTTACGTGAAAGAGCAACTACGTTGTATTGAGTACTGTCCGGGGTGAATGAGGAGCGAGTTGAGAGACTGTGGGTGAGGATTAAGGGGCAGGCTGGCATGGGGGATACTGTTGTGAGTGTCTATTACAGGCCGCCGGATCAGGATGAGGAAGTTGACGAGGCCATCTACAGGCAGCTGACAGCAGCGTCGCGATCACAGGCCCTGGTTATTGTGGGGGATTTCAACTACCCTGACATTTGCTGGAAGGCCTACTCAGCCAGCCATTCACAGTCCAGGAGGTTCCTTCAGTGTATTGATGATAACTTCCTGATGCAACTGGTGGATGTGTCAACTAGGAATGGAGCGCTGCTGGATCTTGTCCTCACTAACAAGGAGGGGCTGGTTGAAGCGGTGAAGGTTTAGGGCAGCCTTAGTTGCAGCGATGGTGGAGTTTAGGATCTCATGTGGCAGGAACAGAGTACCGAGCAGAACTGCAACCCTGGACTTCAGTAGGGCCGACTTTGGCCTTTTCAAGCTTTTTGCTAGGGGAAATCCCATGGAACAAGGTACTTGAAGGAAAAGGAGCCCAAGATAGCTGGTTAGCGTTTAAGCTCTTCTGAGCTCAAGAACAGAGCATCCCAAAGGCAGGAAGTCAGGAAAGAGAGCCAGGAGACCTGCATGGTTAAACAGGGAATTGCTGGGCAAACTCAAGTGGAATAGGAGAGTCTACACATCACAGAAGGAGGGAAACTGCAGAAATAAATAATTCTTTTGTTGATTGTTGAGGATTGTTGATTTTTTGATTGTTGAGGGAGTCTGTTGGAGGGCCCACGATGTCCTCGGGGCCTGGAGAGGGGAGGCCCTCAGACTGAAGCTCCTTCCCATGGTAACACAGCCATGTTTGGCTACAGGTGTGGGCCACCATCACAGTGGCCATCACAGTGGCCTGCTTATGTCACAGCAGCCACCACCACCCCGCCTTTCCTTCTGGGCCCTATAAAAGCAGGAGCCTTGCAGCAGGCCCACCACTGCCAGGCTTCGAGGCTTTCGGACGCCAACCATGCGTGGAAGCAAGAGGAAGCAGAGCAGGGAGACGGAAGGCTGCCCATCTTGGATGGAGGTGATGAGGAGACTGGCGAGGTTGTCAGCATCCGACAGGACGAGGAGGCCACATCAGAGGAAGACAAAGCAGAACGAGAGGAGCAAGAGACGCTTTGTCACAAGAGCGATGGCCAGCCTTCATGTCAGCAGTGGCATGCAGAGCACAGCTGTGAATCCTGGAGTGAGCAGCACAAGGCCGAGACATGTCCATTGGCAAAAGGGTGGTGTGAGACCATGGCATGTCAATCATCCTGCAAATGACCAGAGGCACAGGCATATCCACCTGCCGAACAACAGGGAGGAGCCCATGGAGGTGGATCCACCACGAGCTGAGGAACAACCCATGGAGCTGGATCCACCAGCAGCAGAGGAAGAACCCATGGAAGTGGATCCACTGCTGACAGGGCACCACTGACAGCTACCCTGGCATGTCTTTGCTGTCCACTATGAGGTCACAGCAAGTTTGTTGCAGGAGTGCCCGGCCAGCTCCCTACGCGCAGCGTAGCCTCCACACCCACCATTTACTTGGGCAGAACCACCACACTGGACATCTTGTGGGCTTGCCTGCAAGACACTGCAGAAATAAATATTTCTTTTGTTGATTGTTGAGGGTTGTGCGAGCCCTTCTTTCCCAACCGCTGTTCCTCTTGAAGAAGTGGCATCTCTTCTTCGTGGAGCCCCAAGGGAGAGGGGAGGAGGGGACCTGGCTACTGTACTGGTGTCACAGGAGGAGTCCCTCAGAGGGCCACCATGGGCCTGGGGAGGGGGGGGCGCTGGGAGGTGTCTTAGTCTGGGGATGAGAAGGCTAAAGAGAGGGTGCTTGAAGATGCAGCCAGAGCCTCTGTGGCAGTGCCCAAAGCATAGCAGCAGACTGAGCAAAGAAGAGAGAGGGGCAGCAGTTCCTCCGGAGAAGGAAAAGGCTTCAGGCCTGCCAGGACGAAGTGCTGGAATTCAGTGTTGGGGTCCCTTTGAGATGCTTCATGAGGAGCTCTTCCCAAGATAGGGCAATAAACAGGAAAACAACCACCACCACTACCACCTGGTAAAAATGCTCTCCTCTCCTTTTGGCACTCTGGGGACTGTGTGCAGGCTCATCTCCCCTTCTGATTGTGGGAGCCCTGCTGTGCCATCTGCCAGCCCTTGTGAAGAAGTGCCATCTTGTCCTGGTTTTGGCTGGGATATTGGTAATTTTCTTCACAGTGGCTAGTGTGGTGCTGTGTTTCGGATGAGAATAATGCTGATAACACCCTGATGGCTTAGTTGTGGCAGAGCAGCACATACCCAGAGCCAAGGACTGTTCAGCTTCTCGTGCTGCCCTGCCAGCGAGGAGGTTTTGGGTGCAGCAGGAGCTGGGAGGGGACAGAGCCCAGACAGGTGACCCAGACTGGCCAAAGGGGTATACACTGCTAGGCCACTCTCCATCATCTTTGGTAAGTCATGGGCATTGGAAGAGGTGCCTGAGGAGTGCAGGAAAACAGATCCCACTCCGGTCTTCAAAAAGGGCAAGAAGAAGGACCCAGTTAACTATAGACTGGTCAGCCTCACCTCCATCCCTGGTAAGGTGATGGAACAACTTATCCTTGGCGTTGTCTCTAGTCATATCAAGGATGAGAGGGTCATTAGGGGCAGTCAACATGGCATCACCAAGGGGAAGTCGTGCTTGACCAAGCTGATAGCCTTTTAGGAGGATATAACCGGGTGGATAGATGATGGAAAAGCAGTGGAAGTGGTGTATCTTGATTTCAGTAAAGCCTTTGACACCGTCTCCCACAGCATCCTCACAGATAAACTGAGGAAGCGTGGTCTGGACAATTGGTTAGTGAGATGGACTGTAAACTGGCTGAAGGGAAGAAGCCAGAGGGTTGTGGTTAACGGGATGGAGTGGAATTGGTTTCCTCTATCTAGTGGAGTCCATCAAGGGTTGGTACGGGGACCAGTGTTGTTCAATATATTCATCGATGACTTGGATGAGGGAATGGATTGCACCATCAGCAAGTTTGCTGATGACACTCAAGTGGGAGGAGTGGCTGACATGATGAACAAAATTTAACTTTCCTTAGGTATAAGTGAACTGTGATCTCCTGGATATAAAAACCAGCTTCTCATTTGTTTCTTATGTGGATGTACCCTTGAGCTCAGTTCAGCTGAAACTCTGCAATCCTGTCATAATTTACAGACCTGTGGTAGAGACACGTCTCTGCATTTTCAACTGTTATCAGGTATGATAGCAGCACCACTCTTGACAGCCTACTTTGGATATTCGCTTCCACTGTAGGTAGAGAGCTAAGATTAAGGAAAGCTATTGTTTGTGAGCTAGCAGTAATCAAATCCTTCATATGCCCTTAGTGAAGAAAAAATTGATTTTTAAATTCAAAGTTAGATAAGAAGAAATGAAAAAGGAACAAAAAAAATCCATGTTCACCGTCAGAAATTCAAATTTGTAATTGTTATTGTGTGTTTCCACTCTCCTAAGAAAGAGAAAAAACATAGTTATCATCAATAGCCACAACAGTAAATCCAAGGAATCATAGAATATCCTTCATCTAAAGACACAGAGCAGTTTATAATCACTAATTAATTAAGCCTTGCAGCATTTCTGGAAGGGATATGCAACTTGAACAATGCATTTCTCAAGGGACCTGCGCGGTAATCTTTTTAAGTGACCCACAGGTTAGCAGGGAAATTCTGGATCCCACATTTTTCAAGACCTGAGATGTTAATATGTTTTTAAACTCTTTCAACTCCAGTAAAATAATCCCATTGTGATGCCTTCCCCACAGAGGAGGAGGAAGCAGAACACAAAGAAGGGTGTGCGATTATAAAGACTGCAAAATAATAGAGATGGAAAATGATGGGAATTTTGAACCAATTGCCCCTTACTCCATGTACTCAGAATTTCACTTAGGGTTTAGTGGTTGGGCATGTTCTTCCAGAGAATTTCTTATCATGCAAGGCATGCCTGTGAAAAAACGTACGATGATTGTATGTGTCCCACAATTATTAGTGCCTTCCATAGATACAAGATATAGCACAGCCACGTTTTATCTAAGTGCAACAAACACTTTTACAGATATGTTCAGCATATTGAAACCTAGTCTGTTGTAAAGTCTACCATCACTTACATGATCAGGAATCTAGAATAACTCTGGTAAAGTGATTAATTGGGTTCAGATGGAATGGGTTGCCAAGGGAAGTGGTGGAGTCACTGTTCCGGGGGGTGTTTAAGGAAAGACTGGACTTGGTACTTAGGGACGTGGTTTAGTGGGTGACATTGGTAGCAGGATGGTGGTTGGATCAGATGATCTTGAAGGTCTTCTCCAAACTCAGTGATTCTATGATCAGCGCTTATGAAGTCTAGTCAAAATATAAACTGACAATATCAAATAATAATGGTCTCTTAGAAAGGGGCAGAAAGAAAATATGAGTATTTGTGAATATTTGTACCAATGAAGGCTTTCAGTTAAGCACTTTCTAATGCCCACTCAACAATTGGATTTTTTGGTTTCAGACATATCCAAAGCACAAGACTGCCCCTAAGACTCCTCTAGTCTTTCAGTAAACCTAAATAATGGTGATGATTTCTAAAATACTTTCTTATAATTCACAGTACTTAAAGGATGATACCTCCAAAAGTATAGGAAGAGGTTCTCGTAGCTGCTGTCCAGTAAAAGTAGACATCTCTTTTACTTAAAAAATTATCTGATCTATCATCAGAATTTGCATTATAGAGCTAAATGTTATAATGATCAGTTTGTAGTATTGATTTATAAAAACGTGAACATCTCTCAGAGCGGACAGAAGGGAAGATTTATGTTGAAGTACTGATGCTCTAGTACAATGTGTACTAACTGAGAAGAAGACAACCCACATTTTAAAGCATACATTGATTAATATAGTACAATTTAAAAAAGGGAAAAATACAGTAAGCAAGGAAACTACAGGAGTGATCCTGAATTCTTCTCAATCTAGAAACATGACACTTCAATGGGATTTTCTCCAGGTTAGGAGAAGAAAACTATTCTTATCTGTTTTAATAGCTGGACCTCACCACAACTATTAACTTCAGGAGGGCTCTCGTATTCCAAGGAAATAGTGGAAAGTTTTGAGTGAAGTAAAAGTGAAGAAAAATAAAAGTACAGTCAAGCAAGGATAGTCCACCAGTATATAAGTAGGTCAGATAGATAATCAGTTGTATTTGTTCTGTTGCATATGTTCCCATTTTGCACTAATCCAGCCATGATCTGCAGATGTCTTGGATTTACCTTGTGATAAAAGATTTGACTTCTTCTTTAGTGCATGTGCTAGTTCATAATACATGACAATACTAGAAAGATTTGGCTGAAATTACCTTAATGCTAGCATGCATTCACATAAATTCATTTGAATACAATTACTGCGTGCAGTCTGATCGCTCTGTTTAGCAATCTCCTTGTTGTCTTAGTTTTATTGTTCTCAAACCTCGATACCTTTCTCTGCATATCTACAATGATACCAGCAAGTCTTGGCAGGTGTTCAGTATGCTCCTGCTGCCCTCCTCAATTTTAAATTAAGAACAGGCAAAGAGACCCACACACATACATTTTGAAAAGGTCAAGTTCTGCTCTCAGTGACAGCGGCAAACCTGAAAATAGATGTAGGACCTAATGGCTGCTGTCTGTCAGGCTGTCACAACTGAAAATGACAATAATTTTTCCTATTCTCTCTCCCTTTGAGTCGTTACTGAGTTATGGAAAATAAGATCAGAACAAGAAAAGTACTGTTGATGAATGAAGTTTTGATCTAAAGGACATTCTTCACTTATCTAAATATGAAAGTAGTAGAATAGTCATAGTGAGTATGTCAACAGAGATGGTAGCTATGGCTTGTATAGCAGATCTTCTGCAGGTATACCCTACAGCACTTTGGCATAAATAGAACAAATGCATAGCATTGTGGTACCAATTCATTCTGAAATAGACCACTACAAGGGCAGCATGTTATGGCATGGCTATGACTGCTAAATCACCACCAACCTAAACCTGTGTAGGTCACTATGACTATCTCTGTGCAAATCTATTAACTGAATTGGTTGCAAAAAAATATGTATATGTGGGTTTTTTTTTGGTGGTGGTGGTAGCTTGCAACTTTGAATATGATTTATTTATTTACCTCTCCTTAGCTGGTTGTCATCTTGCATTTTGAGACAGAATTAGGTTATTTTAATATCTTTGCTCTGAAGAAGTTTTCTTCTAAGCTAGTACATTTCCATAGGCCTCAGATCACCATCCAGACAAGAAAGTCAGCCATGCCCTCTGCTAAAATTAAATCATACAATTTGCCAGTGCTTTTTCAATTAAGGTCAAAATAAGCACAAAATAAAATTCGTGAATCCTTTCTTTCTAAAAAAAAATGAGACGATCCAGAGTATTGTTACAAGCTTCACAAGAATAGTGTAAGATTTTCACTGATCCTGGCATTTGTGCGAATTAGACTTGTAATCTGAAATTTAGAAGCTGTGAGATGAAACCAAGTGGAAAGAAGGGATGTACAGGTCTGATTTTGTTGGGGGTAAATTAATGAAGCTCCTTTGCTGTATACCTATAACAAAGGAGAGCAATGAGGAATGTAATGACAGGATGACATACAGGGTTTGTTATTTGAGTTCTTCCTATGCGTGCTTTTTCTATGGAATCTCTCTGTCACTTCGTATTCTTCTGTATTCTTCAAAAGAAATATACATATATTTTAAATGTGGTTTTGCTACTATTTATTTATTGACATTTTTGTCATTATTTGCATTATGTGCTACCACCAAGCCCCAAATGTGTTGGGACATCATTGGTTTCAGATACTTCAGGTGTCATAATCCTGAACTAATTGCCTTCATTCATAAGAGCTGAACAGACAAGAACTTTTTTGGGTTTTGGTAAAACTATTTAAGATCGAACAGAGTGAAGAGTATGGTGTCCTACAAGTCTAACACAAATGTCTTGATAGTGGATAGTTGTTATTTTAATTTCAGCTGAGACCAGACGTAAAGGACAGCAAAGGGTAAGTGACATAGACTGATGACAAGGGACCTTGGAGGAGAGAACTGAAATGAGACTGTTGACAGAACAAAGAATATCCAGAGTAAAAACTGCTTCTTGGCAATAGAAAGCGGACACTTCTTTCCTCATCTGATCCTTCCTGTTGCTATCCAGCCTCCTCACTTCTCTCTAATATTCTAACTGGCAGCTTCTATAAAGTTTTTTGGGCACGTGTAGAGTATCTGGAAAAGCAGACCGCACAGTTTGAAAGGGGGTTCTTGGATTTTTTTTTTCTGGTTCACTGAGAAGAACAGTACCACTTGTGATATCATAAACACAGATTCCCAAGAGTATCTGTTTGTGATTAATGCCTGGTACTTTCCTCCTGACATCTATATGTTTCAAAACCATTGATTTCAAACAATCAGTGTTTCAAAGTTTCAAAATGCAGTCAGGATTCAGAAGTATATCAACCTGCAGGCAGTAGGATCAACCTGCCTGTGGATGCTCCTGCACCACTACGCCTTGACCCAGAGTGCACACACATGAGGCCACTGTACTGGCCTGTGTACTGTTGTAAGATTCTGAGGCATTGTTTACTAACAGGGGTTGTAAAATTCTTTAAAAATATGATTTTGAGAGTCTTCTAAAGTAAAAAAAAAAAAAAAAAAAAAAAAGAGATGTATCCTACTCATGAAGTCTTCGTTTCCTAATCTAAACGGGTATTTGAATTTGATACAAAAAGCTCTGGGAAAAAGAATGAATCTTGCTGCTTGAAATGGTGCATGGTTTGGGCACCACATGTTCAAGGAACAAAGTGAATTGCATCCTTTAGAGCTTGTGTGTGCATCCTGGTGTGATTTTAGGTATTTCCAGTAAATCCACAGCACTGTTCAGATTCTCCTGTGTATTCACCAACAAGAATATTCTCCTGTTTCTGTTTTCATCAAACCTGGTGGGGTTTCTTCCACAGACTTCCACAGACCCTCACTGATCCTGGGACTTCCAATTTTTCAGACTACCTGACAACTCCTCTTTATATTGATACTGGAAAATTAAGAAGGATGTAGCCCCAGTATTAAAATGGCTTGGTGGTTCACACACTCTGCAAGACAGAGAGGAACTGCAACACACCCAGCGTCATGGCAAGATTCGGATTTTTTTTCAGAAAAAAATGATTGAGATTACTGAAATTGACAAAGCTGTGTTTTGTCACCCATAAGTAATTTAGCTTCTAGGAAAGTAGGATAGCTTTTGTTCAAACTTTGCTTGTGCTGAGAGCAACAGATAAAGATCAAACATGAAAAACTAAAATTATGCATGTATACTTTGATAAAGTTACAAGCAACTGAATGAAGGATAATAATGAAAAGTGTTGGTCCCTTAGCGTGTCTGTTGCTACCAGTTTCAGATACACACTGAAAAAAAACTATATAAACAGATAAAGGCACGCAGACAACTTTGGTGTCCATATGGGCTTCTTCCAAATTCTCTGAGCTCTAATTGAGACAACATAGAGTGGTGCTCATTTCCAATGTGTCACTTATCTGAAGACACATTATCTTTACTCAGGAAAATGTGCTTTGCTTTTGAAAATCAGTTCACTGAACCAGACGACCTGCTGCTGGCAAAGCTATATGGAAAAGGATTTGATGTTCACAGTTTCTAGTTGTTTAAAATCACATATAAGCTCACTTATTTCTGTTTTTAAAACAGATGCAAATATTTCCAGTTCTCAGTAACAATTGAAATATGGAACAGAACACATAAAGCTTCAGCTTTTGCCAGTTTTTATAATTTTATGTAAATAAATATAATTTTATAATTTTATGTAAAACCCTGAATTGCTTTCCTCACTAAAAATAGAAAATACTGAAGTGATGTGCATAACAGCATCATGGATTTGTCAACAAGCCATGAAATCTTTCATTGACTTAAACACAGACAGATTATTTGGTATGTGTATCCTTTAGACACAGTACTATCTGCCTAAAATTGCACAAAGCCTGAAAAGCAATTCCAATAGAAACATAAAGAAGGAAAGTATTTTTAATCATGAAGATATGCCTCACAAGATGATCACTCCTTCAAGTGAGTTGCAAATTGGAAAAGGCAAATATAAGGATGTTATATGTGTTCTTTATTTATTTTCTTTAGAGTGATTATTAAGTCTTACATAAAATTGTTCCTTTAAAGTGTATTTGACAGTAGGAGATCATAGCTTTCATGGTTTCTTTTATAAACTAGTGTTTTTGACAAGGGATTGCCATAGCTGTTAAGAAGGAACATTGATAGGACCTTAGTATTCAAAGATAAATTTGACCCTGTTGTATGGAGTAACATAATCCATGTGAGAGAATGAGTAATCTATTTTTAGTTCAGCTATACTCCTAAGCAATACACCTTTTCTCCCACATTAAGAACTTATTGTACTTTCACACCTCAGTGGTCTGTTAGTAAAACATTTCAAGCAGAAAATCCAGTAAGATTCAGCCAAGTGTATTACAGACTTGAAAGTCACTCACTAAGATTTGCAAATGTTCTCTATGAGTTAGTTAAATCCAATTCCTCCTTGATTAGTACAAATACTCCGTCTCTTCCTGCTCATTGTTTGGTCGAATCCCTCATGTGCAGTATAAATCCCTTTTTAGTTTGTTTGTGTTTTGACTTGTTTATGACATATATAAAAAAAAAAAATCATTGAAATTCTGATTATTTAGCAAGTTAAGCTTCCAACAGCATTCTGTAGATAATATGCTGCTTAAGCTAAGATTTCAAAAATCATGGTATATCTGATGAGTTTTATACAAAAGTTTTGCCACTGTTAGGAACAATATTCTGCCCACAGAATAAATAAGGTGGTTAGGCCTATCACTGGAAAAAATAAAAATTAAAAAAAATGACACGTCAAACACTTTTCATCACATAACCTCTTTCTCAGTTGTAATGGAATGATTAAACTATACTTGCAATATGCATAATGACTATCTAAAATGAAAATTTGTCATGATTGCATCAAGCTGATTTTTTGGGGGGATTGTATCACTGAAAGCAGTTAAGACATCCTGAAGTCTAAGTTTACAGGAATACAGCTCTGTCAAAACTTAAGATTTCCTTAGCTCTTTCTTTGAAGAAGAGAAATACTTTTGTGCTTTAGAAAATGTGTTTTTGAAGCCAGTACAAGCATAATCCTAGAGAGAGAGAGGTAACATAAACAAGATTTGGTCAGGTTGTAGTTACAGGAAAAACATCCATTTGCACAAGTTTGTTACTTGCCAGTGTGTCCTTTTGTCCCTGCTAAAGTCTTCTGCAGGCCTACTCAAAGTCATCCAGTCTGAAGGATTTTGCCTCTCCTGAAAATAACAACAGTACCAGAGTACATACCTGAGTACCAACATACAATCATCTGTGTTCTCTGATAACTCACACTCTTCTAACCAATTCCCAGGAATGGTTCAGAGTTTAGCACAGGTCAGGGATGAGTCATGGATATATAGATAAGTCATGGATGACCTTCCCCAGCCATACCCTGTCAGGCCTTGCCTATGCACATGCCCGTGCTATGCCCAATCCACCTGCAGGAACAGTGGAGCTGTACTTTCATTATTTTCTGTGACTTCCAAGGAGACAGGGAGCAGGTATAATGGAAGGACATCCCCTTCTCATCCTGGGGCATTTGCCACTGAGCTTGTTCCAGGAATTCACTGCCTGGCATGTACTGACTGGGGAGCTCAAAATGGCCTCACTCCTCCCTGCATGGTCTCACAAGGATCAAAAAGAGGTGAAGAATGAGCTCCCTCAAGTTTCTGTCTACACTGTAGATCTACACTGTGTCTGGGTATCCCTCATCATCACAGAGGTACACAGTTAATTTGTGATCAGCTGCTTCTCCACCAGGACCCAAAGATCTTTTTCTGCAGAGCTAGTTTCTAATCAATCTGTCCCCAGCCCACGCTGTTGTATGAGATTTCTCCATGCCAGATGCAGGACACTGCTCTTGCCTTTGATAAATTTCATGAGGTTTCTGCTAGCCCATTTCTCCATTCTGTCAGAGCGCTTTTGAATGGCATCCCTGCCTCCAAATTATTCGCCACTGACCAACTTGTCACCCACAGACTTGCTAAGGGTTGCTAGTAGTGACATCACCCACAGTTGGTCCCAGTCTTGACCCATCAGGATACCACTAGTAACCACCTGTCAGTTTTGTACTGCTGATCACAGCCCTTAGTGTCTGGTGATCTCGCCAGCATTCAGCCAACCTTGTACTCCATTTCTCCAGTCCATGTCTCACACATTTCTTCCAATATAAAGTCAAAGTAAACAACATTGTTTACCTTACTTACCTTACCCCCTTGTTCACCAAGCCAGTCTCACAAGTGCCAGGCAATGGAGGAAAAATCTTTTCCCTTTATCTGCTGGCTACTTCTTGCCAACAGACACCATATATGATCAGCCTTCTTCCCTGTAGTGAAACACTGCTGATTCCTGTCCAGTCTTCCGTCCACAAGGACTTGTGGGAATTACTTTGCAAAACTGCTTTCTGAACAGCCAGCCCGCTGTTTATATTTTGTTGCTTGGACCCATAGCAGAAACCATTCATCCAGCACAGCTTGGTATAGATATCCTTTGAGCTACTTGTCTCCAGTAGAGGGCGTCTGGCCAAATGAGAAAGTATGGCCAAACTTCTTCTCAAGTAGAGGATGTTTGGCCAAAGGGATCCTCTTTAGTGATCCATGTTCTGGAATTTCAATTTAGTGGATCCCCTGACCCACTTCAGAATTGGCCTCATTTGGCCCAGAACCATGGGATGAAGTGAGGATGCTGGGGAGAATTGTACTCTTGGCAACCTCTCTTCATTACTGTGATCACCTACGTCCATGGCAGAAGCAAGACCAATATTGGTAGTAATGGTTAAAGACAATGTTACACCTACTATGCATTTGAAGGTGATATGTGCTGTAGTAGAGTTTGTACTCCAGCCTCTTGATAAGAATGAGAGTTAGGAGCACAGGACAAAAGAGAATACTAAGCTCAATGTATCCAACATCCTGATATTTCTGGAAGCTGTGGTGATTATTTCCTTAATCTGTTGTTGATATCCATTAAATGAGTTTATCTCTTTTTTACTCTTGCTGGTTATCTAGCTTTGGTAATTTCCTGTGTCAGTAAGTTCCACAGTTCACAGAAGAGTTCACATTAATTTTCCAGTAATGAGTGGAACTCTTCTTGAATCAGTTTTTAAATCACAGCTTTTTATGTCATCATTTTTCTTTGCATTTGCATTACTAGACAAAGAGAACAGAAATATCTAATTTCTAATGCTTTTTTAATATAATGTACTTTTATCGTGCCAGTTTCTTCTGTTTCTTAAGTGATCAGTCCTAATTGCTCAGTCTCTTTTCATAAGCAAGCACTTCCAGTCCACTGATCATACTTTTCAGCCTCCTAAGAGCTAATCTAAGTTCTGCAGTGTCACTTTCAAGGCAGGTGATATGCACTGCACACTCCAAATGAGGTCATATCATTGATTATAAAAAGGCATTATATGCCAACATTAATTACCCTATTAGTCTTCAAGTAACTTAACTTCTTGTTAGACTCCCATCTGCAGCTTCATATCAAACTACAGCAATTTCCAAGTCTGCTGTAAGAGTTACTTCCATAAACTCCTAGATGCTGGAGAAGTTTGAACTTTCCATTTCAATGTGAAATGCAACATTCATTACGTTGATGAATAAACTACTTGAATTAGGCCAAAGTTTCTTCAACACCTCCTAATTTAATGACGTAGTAACGTCTGCAAATTTTAATAAGCAGTACTATTCTACAGTACTTGTGAAACTACTGTTTTATGTCAAACAATAGAAGCTAGAATGCAGTAAGATGTTTGCTGTGTTTTTTTTGTTTGTTTGGCTTGTTTTTAACTGAGCATTTAATTGTGCTCTTTGGCCTTTTTTTCATGACAATGTTGCCACTCCTCTCAAAATTATTTTCTTTTTTTCTATAGAGTCTTATGTGGAACCTTATCTAGGGCTATCTATTAGTTTTATTAAATTATGTTAACCAGTTTTCCATCACCCATCTCTTTATAGATACGTTCAAAGAAGTTTAAAAGAAAATAATTAAATGCAATTTTCCTTTGCAGAATCCATGTTAGTTATATTCTATCATGTGATATCCCAGATGCTTTATTTTTCTCCCTCAGTAACTGAAATTTCAACTAACTTGCTAGATACAGACTTAGTCATTATTTCTCTAAATATTTAAGAGCTTTTCAAGAAATAAAATTCTTGCTATGACATGAGTCAGATGGCTAATCTAAGAATTCTTCTGAAAATAGCTCTACCAAAAGAAAAAAAAAATCTATTTTTTTCCTACAGAGTAGTATTAGTGATATGGCTTTACTTCATAATAAAAGACTAAATCTAATAGACTAGTAATAGTAGAAGACTAGCGATAGCACTGTAAGTTTACTAACTCAGTTCTTACTCTGTCACATTGCTTGGAATAGTCATGCCCTAAGATTTTCACTACTTAAAATGTTATCTTTTTTCTGAAGAGGAAAAAATGGACATGTAACCCATTTTCTTGAAAACTGTTGATACCTTTTTCTGAAAATGAGAATGGATCATATCAAAGGTCTATTAAGCTGATCAGCTATGACCATGGTAAACAGAAAATATCCAAGGGAAAGTATGAGAACAGGACAGGTACAGTGGTATTTCCTGAAAATACTCTCCAGCCTTCAGAATTTGTTATTTAGAGTGGTGTTTTTTTCAGCTAGTTGCCATAACTACCTATTTAATGACACTTAAAGGAATTTTCTACAATATTGCCCAATCACTCTTGGTTTTAACTCTTCTCTCTGCTGGTGCGGCCTCACCTCGAGTGCTGTATGCAGTTTGGGCGCCACAGTATAAAAAGGACATAAAATTAATTAGGGAGTGCCCAAAGGAGGGCTACAAAGATGGTGAAGAGTCTAGAGGCAAGACGTGTGAGGAGCAGCTGAGGTCCCTTGGTTTGCCCAGCCCAGAGCAGAGCAGGCCGAGGGTAGGCCTCATGGCGGCCTGCAGCTCCCTCACGAGGGGAGCGGAGGGGCAGGCGCTGAGCTCTGCTCTCTGGGGACAGCGACAGGACCCGAGGGAACGGCATGGAGCTGGGACAGGGGAGGGTCAGGCTGGGGGTTAGGGAAAGGTTCTGCACCCAGAGGGTGGTCGGGCACTGGGACAGGCTCCCCAGGGCAGTGGTCACAGCACCGAGCCTGCAAGAGTTCAGGAAGCGTTTGGACAATGCTCTCAGACATATGGTTTGATTTTGGGTGGTCCTGTGTAGAGCCAGGAGTTGGACTCAATGATCCTTGTGGGTCCCTTCTATGATTCTGTGATTCTGAAGCATTTTTCAGTTGTGTAATGAGAGCATTGATCAGCATCAAAGTTGGATTCCAGAATCTCTCCTTGTCCTTGCCTTTCAAGTAGACAAGCAGTTCTAGATTTTCTGAAACTGAGCTCTGTGGAGTTCTGCCTGTTTGAGGACAAGAACATCAGCATGCAGCATGACTGGTGTGGTTGACCCCAGCAGACAGCTCAGCACCACACAGCCATTTGCTCACACACCACTCCCCGCTAGTGGGATAGGGGAGAGAATCAGAAAAGAAAAAAAAAGTAAAAAAAAGTAAAAAAAAAAAATGTAAAAGCCTGTGGGTTGAGATAAAGATAGTTTAATAGGACAGAAAAGGAAGAGATTAATAATAATAATTATTATAATAATAATAATAGTAATAGTAATAACAATAACATCACAAAGCAAGTGAGACACAATGCAATTGCTCACCACCCACTGACTGATGCCCATCCCATCCCTGAGCAGTGATCCCCCGTCCCCAGCCAGCCACCCCATATAGTTGTTCAGCGAGACATCATGTGGTATGGAATATTCCTTTGGACAGTTTTGGTCAGCTGTCCTAGTTCTGTCCCCTCCCAGCTTTTTGTGCACCCCCAGCCTCTTCGCTGGCAAGGTGGTGTGAAAAGCCGAAAAGCCCTTGGCTTAGTGTGAGCACTGCTCTGCAACAACTAAAACTTCAGCATGTTATCAACACTATTCTCATCCTAAACCCAAAACACAGCACCATACTGGCTGCTATGAGGAAAATTAACTATACCCTAGGTTAAACCAGGACAATGATATAAAAGATGTCAAACTTTAACCTAATATTTCTAAGATGGGACATGATTTTTGATAGAGAAAACAACAAAGGCAAACATTTATTTAAAAACAAAGTATTCTGACATGCGCTAGAGACGTGCTACCAACATGATGGCAAATCATTTCACTTCTTTTTCCTTTTAGTTAGAAACCTACAAATTGACCAAGCTGCTACTTAAGACATCTTTCCTTGTAAATTGCTTTAAGGTTTAAAACATTTAAAGATTCACACAGAGATTAAATAGTAATTATCATTGCAGACGGCTCAAGCTGAAGAGAACTCTTCACTTCACAGCAGCAATTAAAGAAAGCAAACTTGGTAAGATGCATAATGAACAGGATATAAAGCACATAAGTATAATATTGGAAATCAATGGAACACTCCCTGCAGATTCGATCCCAAAAAGAATGAAGAAATAGAGCGTGTTCAGAAACAAGCAATGAGAATTATTTGGTGTATGGCATATAGAAAACTGTTTTATGAAGACATGTTATGAGACCGTTTGACTAATTTTGGAAGATGATTCATATAAGTTACAAGCTACCCATTTAAACGCATACGGCAGAGAAACACAAAATAGTTTAGGCTGAGGGGATCTTTGAAAATCGTCAGTCCAAACCCCCTGTTCAATCATAGTAACCATGACCATTGAGGGGAGGAGGGAGACATGTATAGATACAGTTCTGGTATATAAATACATGCATATATACTTATCCTCATCCTACAATCCTGGTATGTGTGTACAGGTAAGATTAAGTTTATCTAGGAATTCCCACCTACTGAATTTTTGTTTCTTCCGTCATTTTATATGTGATATCAGGGAAACAGGTTATAAGCAGCTGTGCGTTAGCTAAGAAATTATTTTCAAGTTCCACTACCTATAAAGAAATATGATTTGTCAGAGGTGTATATTAATTAAATGAAAATATGATTGCTTGTTGAACTCATTCTCAGAAGATAACTGAGGTCAGAAGCATAGTAGGACACTAAGCAAAGTCATTGCTGATTTTATTATCATTTTGAATGGATGTTTAAATTGATAAAAGAACGTGTTTCAGAATCAGATTTAAAATTCTATTCTTTTAAGTTTGAAGATGAGTTCACATATTTTGAAGATAGTAGTAGTTTTTTCCTTAAAGCAGATCTCTCTGTGAATGATTACTGAAGGATTTCAGAATCTTCCCCTAAAATATCAGGTATACTTTACTACCAGAGGTTTGTCACTGGACTGTGAAAATGCTGTCTCTGCTCTGCTGCAGTCATTCCTAGAAAAGCACAAACATCATTGTTTTTTGTTGTGTTTTTTTTTTTCCAGAAAAATATTCTGAGATATGTTACCACTTCTCTTAATTTCTGTCTGTAAATAGTGAGTTTAAAAAATAAAACTATAAATTTTGCATAATGAGAAATGTCCAATGGCCACCTACCAGCATCTATTCTTAGTAAAGTATATGGAATTGGTTTAGCAGAATAATAAAAAGTAAGTGTACCTTTTTCAGTATTAAAAAAAAAAATCTCTTGTTTTGTTTTATGTTTCTTATGTATCCAAATTTATCTGGCCCAAATTCATCTCTGCAACCTCTCCTATTATTCTCAGGTCCTCTTTCTGACTCAGGACACATGAACAGTTCCTTTAAAACAAATGTCCTGTTTGCAGTTCAGAAAGATGCAAAAGTATCCTGGGGTATTCCTTGCATATTAATTATACCTTTGGTTGGTTTCCAGGAACAGCTGTTTTAGAGACCTGCCTGTTGAAAATGACAATGGTGAAAGAATTTGTATTGAAAATACTACTTATAAAAAAAATCAGGTGGATTACTTTCTGAGAGAAAATAGAATAGTGGATGAAGGAATTCAGACATAATAGTAATGAAGAAAAAAGAAAGAAAGAAAGAAAGAAAGAAGAGAAGCACTTGATAAGTCTTTAGTGACATAACAGGAGATGGATAGATACAAAACATATACGTAAAAACACACATCCACTCACACAAACATATCCTTCTACTATTCTCTGGGTATTACTTATTATCTTGTCAAACATCACTGCAAAAATCATGCAATATATTGTGTAATAAACTATCCTCTAGTCTAGAACTGTGTCATCAAGCTTGGTTACATATTAAAATTTTTCCAGAACAGTCTCCAGTTTTTATGTTTGTCTCAGATTTTCAGTGTGCTCTTTGAATCTGATTTCAAAATATATATATATATTATTATCCGTTGGAAAAAAAAAAAAAAAAAAGAAAAAAAAAAGTTGCAGAATCTTAGAAACAGACTTTTATTAGAGATCAAACACAGGCTGATAAGAGAAGAGCTTCTTGGCCCATGGAATCACCTTACCATGCCAAGGTAACCCTAAAAACATAGACTCATCCAGAAGCTGTAGAGTGGATCTCAAGCAGTTTATGCTTCAGTCATGATTATTCAGGACTTCCCTCTGGGATTCAGAATAACCATAAGCCTTCATTTTAGGAAAAATTCCAAAACTACCACAACAGCTGGTTTCATCATTGTCAGACTAATGCTATTGGAGTGATTCTGCTGTAAGATCTTCATTAAGGAGTTCATGATACCACTGGTGACAGAAGGAGAATGACCACAAGTACAGTTATTGCAGCTTACTATAGTAGCTCTGCTGCAACAACATAACTATATGTTTTGGGTATGTGCACGTAGTGTGTATGTTCTTATGTTCTATATCTCCCATAGATTACAATGGAAATACCAACTTCCCAACACTTCTGTTTGATTTTTGTCTAATTTTTTTAAGAACGACAATCACCTTATGTAAGTAAAAAGTTATGTCCCTCTTTTGCTCAGTTTTCACGTCTGCTGTATGAAACAAAGAGCTCTTGTCTGCCTCTTTGAGGGAGGATGAAAAGTTATTTTAGTAATTAGTGTTTGCAAAGTTCAAAGAAGTGAGAGTCCTAAATTTCAGACACCATGATCAAAATAAAATTTTCTCTTCCAGAACTTCTTTAAATGTCCCCAAGTGTGCACAGCTTTTGATCAAACAGTCAAGATGGTTCTGACGCCTTTACTCATGTGCAGATTATTGCACAATATAAATAGTCCTGTAGAGATTCCACTGAAAGTACTTCTGGTTTGCAGTAGTATTTGATGCAAACAAGTTTCTACTACCAATTGATAATGAGTAAAGAGGGTCCACTTCAATTTTAATTAAATCAATAGGAGTGTTTTCATTTGTTTCAGTAGATAGACACTTCTCCATTTTTACAAGCTTTCTAATAGTCCATTTTAAAATATGTTTCTCTCTAGTGAGATTAAAATGCATCCTGTACTGCCATAACAGAGCACATTCCTACTGCCATTCTTTGGATCAAAAAGAATTTTCAATGCAGTAGCAGTCATTGTGCTATTTTACAGTGTAGCATTTACAGCGTTTGGCACTTCTTTGGTCATTTGTGTGCCACTCAAATAATGAGACAGCCACACAGTGTGACATGCAAATAGTAAAGAATGTTTTCCTAAGCTGTGGAACAGATAACAATATGGTCAACTCCCCTAAATAAAAAGCATCACCGTTTTTAACCATAAAAGAACAGGAAGAAGAAAAAAAAATGTAATGATGTTAGGTAATGTAGAGGATGCAGTACCTCTACCCCCAAGAGAGTTCTTACAAACGGATAGCCCTTGTAGCTTGCCAGAGCTTCAAACTATTTCAGTACATGATGGTTTTTCTAACAACTGAAAAACCTTAGAACAGACTCATTAAAATTCATGCAAATATTCAAACAGAACCTTCACCTAGTAGAGCTTTCTCTTTAAAATGTAAATGCTTTGCTGCTCATGAGGTTAGCAGTTTAGAAAAACAAAACAAAACCCTTGAACATTTTTAATAAAGATCTATATTATCTGAAAGTGATTGAGATAGATAGTACTCAAAAGGAAAGACACTGATGGTGTGTATATATGCTAATACTTGTGCTATTTTAGCTCATACACATTCCTGCCAGCAAATCCTTATATTGTCTTTTCATATAATGCTTAAAATCATATTTAAAGGGAACTCATGTGTTGGCCTTTCAGACCCCATTGTGAAATACTGAACTCTATTAGGCCATCCGTGCAGCTTCATTCTGCTAGATAACAGCCTGGCAAACATTTTTAAAAATTACTATATTTTCATAGCCAACAGTTTCTCCATTTAAGGTTAATTATTTTGACCTAAAATTTGAGCTTGCAATATATGAAATACAAGTCTACTAGTAACCTACTATGGTTTGGACGTTTCCAATTTCAATAATGGCCTGATTTACTCTGCCACAAGTGCTGGAGTGAGTCACTCAGTGGCCCAGCGTCGCAAAAGTTGCATCCATGTAAAGAAAAGACAATCTGGCCTGACTTCTGGGCTTTGCAGCCTAGAGATATGCATGTTTTGTTAACACAAACCAATATTGCTTTCCTATTCCATAGCAGGCTACTTACTACTATAGTTATTCATTGTCTGTAGCAAGCAAATAATTTCCAGTTTCTTTAGAACAAATTCACACAGCAGACAGACTGCAGTTCTTCAGCATAAAATCTGAGGAGAAAGCTTGCAAATGAGTACATTTTGTATATGATCACTATGTGCAAGCAAAAATGCTGCAGGAAAGATGACTCTAGTTCCTTGAAAGTTACAGGAATTTTTCAGTATATTCCATGAATACTAGATTCAAGTTCTAAATCTGGCTGCCTGTATTATTTTGGTAATTTAATTTAAGGCTTTTTAGATAATATAAGACCAGATTCTACAAAGAGACAATCTTTAAGAATGTGAATACTTTGATTGAGCTCTAATGAAGTAGATTACTGAAAATATTAATTACATATGTTTGCAGAACAAATAAAATAAAATAAATGAAATGAAATAAAAAAACCTCATTGACTAACTTGGTTATGAATGTACTTTTTCATAATTACAGCTCAAAAAATAGTCCTGATCACACACTCTAGCACTCTCATAAACTAATCCAGCATAGGTATTCCTTTAAAATGGACAGTGATAGTTCTCTTTTCTCAAGATAGAAAAGGTGAAGTCAATGTCAGCAATGTCACTGTAGAACTTCAGACCATTTATGAAATCCATTTGAAAACCCTGAGCAGACTCTCAGGTGAGTAATCCACACTGATCTCTGTTTTCTGCAAAAACACAGCTAACTGTTTTTAAGGTTAGTCCAGCTATATTTGCGTGTGCTGCAGGTGTGCAGTATAAAAATCTAGATCTAAAATATGTAAATGTGTGCGCAATATTATTTCAAATTACATGAAGAATTCTGAGATAGATTTTCAAAGCTACCCTGATTGATTTTGTGCAACTTAAACTACATCATTTACAAGAGAGCAGACAAGCACAACCCAAATTAATACAAACAGCTGTGGTAGTTTGGGGGGTTTGTAATATACCAAACCCTCTCCATAATTTGTGGGACTTATAAAGAAGAACTCTCTTTCCTTAGACAGAGTGCTACTAACTCTTTCTTTTCCACTTCTCCTTGTAGTGACATTTGCTAGCTCTTGAAATTTAAAAGAGACTACCAGCTGCAGCCCACAGGGAGCTGCTACATACTCTTGCAATTTAGTGGTGGAGCCTGTGATTTCTTTTCTTTCTATCCCATAAATGCTTGGACTTTTGATTGTGGTGGGGGTTTCTTCTTGGTTCTTATTCCCAGCAGCTGGTAACTATTTATGTTTTGATATAGCTATTTGGAAGTTTTAGGAATGGATAAGATTTTCCCTAGGGTGGTTTGAAGGCTTTGTTACTCTGATACATTTGGGATAAGTCTGATAGAGTCTTTGCTTCACTTCACTTCACTTTGCTATGCAGGGAATGTCTTCCTGACATTTATGCCTGTGGCTGTTCTTCTTAGAGGTGTTGGACACTTGCTCTTCATTTTAGTATGTGCATAATTTACCTTGGGTTAAAGTAAACCCCAGGTTACCTCATGTGTCTACCTGTGGAGGGGGAAGCGTTTCACTGCTCACAGTTCTCTGCAAGACTTCCTACAGATTCAAACCAAGGAATAAACTGTATCTGGTCTTACTACTCAGCAAACTCTGTAGAAATCTTTATAGCCTTAAGGCTGAATATTTATGATTGAACTCCCTTTGTGCTGTACAAAAGTAAGAGTAGGATTAAAGGAGGCATGTTTAGTGTGATCGTTTCCTTCTACTGACTGCACCTCCTTTGTAGTTTCTCTTTCAGTTTAGTGTGGTTCCAGGTTGGCTTGGATTTTTGCTGTTGATTTTTTTGTCTTGATTTGGCAGGCACTTTTTTATTGTCTTAATTCTGTTGTGTAGGTTTGGGGGTTTTGATGTTACATGGTTTTGTTATTTTACTGATACCCTGCAATATATATAATATAAGCAGTCAAAAGAGAAAGAAAAACAGTAACATGGGCAGTAACAGAATATGCATATTTTATATTATCTTAACTTCTGTGGTAAATGCATAGAAGAAGGCTGTTTCATATATTCACTGATAAATAGCAGCAGCTACACAGGTTTAGGTTGTTTATAGAGCTTCTGAAAGGCCAGTTTGTTTGTTTATTTTCTGAAATTCATTGAAAAGTTATTTTTGAAATGAATGGGAATCTAATTTTTTAACACATATGAATAGGAATTTTAATTGATGGAGTTCTACTTACTACCTTCTGACAGGCCCAGCCATAGTCTTTTTTTTTTTTTCATCAAAGATGACATATTTATTAAGCCACTATAAATAATCAGAAAGCATCTGAAGACTTGATTTAAATTCCACGGTCACTTTAATCTGGCATCTGTTTGTGCTGCTGCTGAAAAGGTCATTCCTATTCTTCTCTTTATGATGGAGTTAATGTGAATGTGGCCACAACATAAACTGACTGAAACAGTGTAGGGTGAAAATTTAAGGGAGGGAGGGAGAAAAAAATGGAGCAGAAAAAAACCTGTTCAGAGTGAGCAGCAGTTTTCCAAAGTTTACTGTATGGCTGCACGAATGCTAGGCCTAGCACATGGGGGCGCAGAGAAAAAGTTGCAGGGCACAAAGGCTGTGACTGCTTGTTCAGGTACTCACTTTTCCAGGATGTAAACTGTAAAAATACTGAACCACTGAAAGGCTGCATTTAACCCTCAGTTTCTGTAGCCTGTGCTGTGTTACTCATTTACTCCTCTGCCTCAGAGATATGCCTAAGGTTCTTTACCACTTAAACATGAAAACAAACAGCAGCCTGCCAAGAAGCAATTTCTTTCAAAGAAACATAAAATGGAAGTTTTAATGTAGCACAGTATATTCCCCAAACCCTTAAGCTGGCTTTACTTGTGACCTACCAGACAGCACTCTGTGTAATTTTCATTAATTTATGTGGGTTTTGACCACATCAGTTTTGGTTCATGGTAATCTAAACATAATTTAACAGTCCTAAAAAGGGGAGGATCTGCAGAAACATAGCTGATATTGCTGTGAATCTTCATGAAACAGTGAAGATTATTTCTCCTAATGTATTTGGTACACTAATTTGAGATGACACCACCTCTGCCCTCTGTGCTTATTCTTCTTATAACAAGTATAACTGATTTTTTTAGCTCTAAACTATTTACAAATTACAGGAATCTTCCTTTATCTTCCTTTGACAAATGTGTTGTTGTTGTTTACATTTAGATGGAATGAATGTGTGTTCTTTTTCTAAATCCTAATCCCACTCTTCTCTCCAAGACCCTGCATAGAAGTGGCATAGAAGTGTAGCGTTTCATACGTTAAGAAGTATTCCTTTATCTTTCGCCATGGTCTTCATAAGAATGAAGAAAAATGCCTGTTCTCTACACACTAAAATCCCTGGTGAGCTACATTTTTCCAGTTATAGTACAAATTTGGAATGATTTATGGTTTATGGTGCATGGGTGGAAACACACAAGCAAATGTGGCCAAAAAAAAAAAAAAAAAAAAAAAAACCAACACAGGCCTGTTCCAAAACCTGAGTAACATAAAAAGGACTCAATATGTATTGCATGTACCATGTGCTGTGGTCAATGTTTCATGTGATGTGTAACAAGAGCCATTAATTTATTACAGTCAACACAATGTGTCCTGACTCACAGAAGTAAGTTTGTGGATTTTTGTGCCCACTATTCCAATAAAAAATCTCTTTAAAGTCTTGCATCATGAACATACTTCTGGCTATGCTGGCAGTAGAGGCATCATCAATATAAATTTGTTTAAGCAGAATTTTTTGCATGGTGAGGAAGCACATAGGTTTTTCTCCATGCCAGTGTCTCCCAGATGATCACTTACTCTTAGAGCCAACACAAGACACTGTAATGCCAGTGATGTAAAAACATGGTTCTGCTCCAGCATGTTTTGTGCTGCTCCTGTTAGCCATGGGAGAGCCTCTCACTGCTGTTTCTGAACAAACCAGCAACATGTTAAGTGCAACATTTTCATCACTTTCTTTTTCTTTAAAGCACTATGAATACTTAAATTTTTCTGATTATCTTTAAGAAACTGAAAGAGCCAAGCACGTGTACTTCCTTCTCTCACAGTTACTTATGACATATTCAATGAAAAGAAATGTATTTTGCACTTGGCTTGTAGAACTGATGGTTAAGGCTATGTCTGTGTTTTTAGTGTCAAAAGATAGTATGCCACATAGTCTTTCTTGCCTTACATGCTTTTTCTTTTTAATACAGTCTTGCTGAAAAGGACAAGTAGCACAATAGATGAATAACGAATCAATGACATCTGAAAGGTGTAAAAAGAAACAAACAGATCTTAATTCATCAATCAGTTTTAATCGATACTTATTCCCACAAAAGCTTGTTTACGTGATATATTAAAAAATAACAAATGACACATAGCCTCTGGATATTAACCACTTCTCCTAAAATACGGTGAAGTAGGATATACTGTAGTGCTGCAAGGCTAAAATCAGTGAGTACTTTTTAGTCTTCAAATAGGAGGTGCCATGCAAAAGCAGTATAGGATCTTAGATCTTATACCTTTGACGTACCTTTTAATGTTTATAATTTTGTGCTTCTATGGCCAATATAAGCAATCTGTGTTTACAGTTTGTTTCTGTGTCCACATACAGACACCTTGGGTCCAGTAGAAGCAATCTGTTGAAATGTACTCCTAAGAAATGGTAAGGAGCATTAATGAAGCTGGAGAATTCTGGTATTAAATACATGAACTGAACCTTCAGAGCTGTAGCTATTGCAAGCCTGTAATTGGTATTTCATTGATGATGCCATTTAGACAAGAGCTCAGAACAGAATGCACTTCCATACTGCTATCGGGAAACAGATTAAAGTGCCCATAGCTGAACCTTGATTTGGGCCCATTACAATTACATGTATCATTTGCTTTTGCTTTTTGAATACAGTTATCAAATTGCTCTGTACAGATGGGAGGGGTACGAGCGTGAGAAGGAATTACCCACATCATTCCAGCCCATGAAGATGATCTATATTAATTTAAAGGCAAACCATGCTCTCATATAAATGTTCTCAGAGCTTAGGAGTTTAACAGAGCCTCCGCACATACATCCAAGATTCACAGTTGGGTCCCTTGCTTCAAAATTATAGCCAGCTCATATGATTATAATTAAATTATTTTTATTTCTACATCAACAACAAAAAAAAACCCTCCTGCCTTAACATATTTTTGATAAAGATTTCACTTCAGAAAAGCAGTGCTTCTTAAAGGCCTCAATGGCAGATGTTGCTGTTAATGAAATATCCCAAGGATACACGCGTTACGAAACAATCACCTGGAAAGGATATAAAATGAGCGAGGGAATTTCACTGCAGAGTCATAAATATCTCATTCTACATAGAATAGCTGCTTGTTACTGCTGTCTTTATAAAACTATGGCTGTAACACACAAAGAAAAACAAAAGTAAAACAAATTAGCCATAGACACCTCATCAATTAGAGGTATTGCTCTCAGGGCTAAAGCTAGTAAAGTAAAGCAGCAGGCAGGCCAAGAAACCTACCAACAGGCCAGACCAGACCTGACAAGCCTCGGTCTTGAGGCCTTGCAAGCTCAATACAAAGCTTTTGGCCTGCTACTAGCCTTGGCAATACCCTATTGCAGGGCTACCCAGTTACATATGTAAATTAATCATATTAATGGCTGATATTTAGAAGTGTGTCGGGAGACCATGGAAGGAGCACTGACTCTTTAATAAATTAAATGAACTGATGAATGTTTCAATACATAATTTTATTTCTTGTTAATGGTAAATGTGAGGTCTTAAACTGATGCACGGAATTCTGACTCTACCGTGATTATTACAGTTGATTAACTCCTTAATACAAGTCGTGGTCTTTCTTAAGTCTCTCTAGATGTGATTGAATGATTTTGCTCTTTTACATTTGCACTGCTAAAATATCTGGGGAGAAACAGAAGTCAACCCCATCTGTATTTCAGTGGATCTAAATAAATACATTGCAATTTTCTCCACTTGGCCTGTTTTATAGGTTTATATCCTGCAGAAAGAGTGGTGTTTCAAGGCCTTTACCAAGTCAGAGAGTACTGGGAAAGTAATAAAGAGACTAGTCCTAGTCAGCTGAAAGCAAATCATCTGAACAGGAACATTCATTTAATCTCATTAGCCTCCGTAAGCTCATGGGTCCTTCATGAGCTCGAGAGACTTCCTCTTATTCTGTAGAAATGAGTGACATTTATGTAAGGAAGCTCTACCTCTGTACAGTGTCTCCTTAAAAAGTGACTGAGTTGGCACTCTTGTGACACACCTTGTTGGCATGCAGTTGCAGGTTCATACCCTTCGTAGTTGGAATGAAGGAATTAAACTACGTAAAAGCTCTATGATGTGAGTTATTCTTTCACACCTGTCATTCTGCCTCTCTTTTCTGTACATGCTTCGTGGTCCAAGTTCATTAGCTTCTAATAAAAACCATTCTTATTAATTCTTTCAAAACTGCAGTTCAGTCAAATAGATACCAAATCTCCTCCTACATTTTGGCACATTGTAAGATACCAAGAAAATGCTATTGTTTTGGTGTTCTGTGGTCTGTTCTTCTGTATGAATAATTCCAGAGCTTAAATTAATTTTCTTAATAAACATCTAGTTCTTGGCCTCCATCTCTCACACCTCTCTGCTTTCAGGACTGTTTTTATTAATATTTCACCATCCCTTCCATTTGGATGTCAACACTCCAAATATAGAAGTGGCCCCAATTCTTGAGCATTCTTTTTTGCTGTGAGCTGAAAGTCTAAGTTCAGTATTACAGCAGAATCCCATACGCCAGAGCTATGATAGGTGCTTTAAAGTAACATGTTATGTCTCATGCATTAAGCAGGAGACTCACTCTTCCCCATACTGAGTTGTGCTCTCCCTCAGTGAGGCTTCCAGTGCAGTATCTCTGCCCATGCCTTCTCTGGGACTCCATGTGCTAGACGAAGTTAATCAGCAGATCTGTGAGGCACCAATCAAAGGAGGATGGTTCAGGGGACATGAAACAAAGCAGAAAAAAATGAAAGAATGTTTTAAAGAAAGCCACAGTAGCTTTACACAGTGAATCCTAGATGTGATGTACAAACTTTTTCTTTCTGTCTTTCTGCAGCAAGACACAGAACATTCCAAGGGAAGCCAGTTGATGTAATCTTTTTGGATTTCAGCAAAGCTTTCAATGCTGTTTCTCACAGTATCATTCTGGACAAAATGTCCAGCATACAGCTAGACAAAAACATAATGTGATGGGTAAACAATTAGCTGATGGATCAGGCCCAAAGGGTTATAGAAAATGGTGTTACATCAGGCTGGCAGCCAGTCACTAGTGGGGTTCCCCAAGGCTCCATTTTAGGGCAGTTATCTTTAATGTTTTCATAAATGACTTGGATACAGGACAAGAGCAAGTCCAGGATTCTGTACCTGGGATGGGGCAACCCAGGATATATATACAGACTAGGGGAAGAGAGGCGGGAGAGCAGCCCTGCAGAAAGAGAACTGGGGATTCTGGTTGTCAGCAAGTTGAACATGAGTCAGCCGTGTGCCCTGGCTGCCAAAAGGGCCAAACATACCCTGGGGTACATCAGACACAGCATGGCTAGCCGATCAAGGAAAGGGAATGTCCCTCTCTGCTCTGCACTGGTGTGGCCTTGCCTTGAGTGCTGTGTGCAGTTTGGGGCACCAGAATATAAGAACGACATAAAATTAATTAGAGAGTGCCCAAAGGAGGGCTACAAAGATCGTGAAGAGTCTAGAGGCAAGACGTATGAGGAGAGGCTGAGGTGCCTTGGTTTGTTCAGCCCAGAGCAGAGCTGGCTGAGGGGAGGCCTCATGGCGGCCTGCAGCTCCCTCACGAGGGGAGCGGAGGGGCAGGCGCTGAGCTCTGCTCTCTGGGGACAGCGACAGGACCCGAGGGAACGGCATGGAGCTGGGACAGAGGAGGGTCAGGCTGGCGGTTAGGGAAAGGTTCTGCACCCAGAGGGTGGTTGGGCTCTGGGACAAGCTCCCCAGGGCGGTAGTCTTAGCACTGAGCCTGCCAGAGTTCAGGAAGTGTTTGGACAACGCTCTCAGACATATGGTTTGATTTTGGGTGGTCCTGTGTGGAGCGAGGAGTTGGACTCAATGATCCCTGTTGGTCCCATGCAGCTGAAGATATTCTATGATGATTCTGTGTTACTCTTCCAGTATTTCAAGAAGCATTGTCTTATATTCAATTCTGTAAATGGATCGGTAGTACCTTCATCACCATGAGAAATGATGAGTGCTTCTCTCATCTTTTATGAGACCAATTTAATCTCTCTTGTGTGGGGTTAACTCATCCTTTCTCCATATGAAGCTTTTGTGTTTGAAATAGGGAACTCCTCGCTGAGCTCACTTGCAAAATAGAAAGATATGGAAAGTGGAAACAGGGACAATCTGCCCAGGAGCATTATGGAAACATTGCCTGAGCATGCTGAGGAGGTGGCATGAACCTATGTAACGTGGTCAATGTCATCATAAGGCTGCTGTCTGTCATCTTTCAAAAGTCCTGGCAACCAGGGAAAGATCCCAAAGACTGAAAGAAAACAGTTGTTACAAACATCTCCAAAAAGAACAAGAAAGATCCATGTCAGTTCCTGCAAAGAGCATGGAGTAAACCCTCCTTAAAGCCATTTTTAGCTATGTGAAGGACAAGATTGTTGTAAATGGCAATCATAGAATCTGTGAGAGTAAGTCATGTCTGACTAACCAGATTACCTTTTGCAATGAGTCCAGTGGCTCTGTGAAGAAGGGAAACAGTAGATATTGTATGCTTTGAATTTAGAAAGGCTATGGTTTTCCATATTGCCAAAGCTATGAACTATAGTTTGGATAAGTGCCAGTAAATGCCACTTGCATAAGTGGACAATAAGGCAGATGGAAAGTTGGCTGAACCATCAGGCTCAAAGGGTGTTCATTAGTGTCACAAAATTCAGCTGTGCCTTTTACAAGTGGCATCCCTCAGAGATCAATACTAATGCCAACACTGTTTAATGGCTTTATTAATGACTTGCATAATTTTGCAGATTTGTGAATTACATTAAAATGGGGGCGTCAGGTCGTTATCCTGAGGGCAGGACTGCTATTTAGTGTGTCCTCCAGAAGCTTGAAAAATACACTCATGAGAAGCTGTCAAAATTTGATAAAGGCAAGTGCAAAGTCCTGCCTTTGGAGATGAATGACTGCATACAATAGGATATGCTGAGGGCTGAATGGATAGAAAGCAGCTTTGCAGAAAATGACCTTTATGTCTTGGAGGACAAGTTAAGCCTGGGTCAGCAACATACTCTTTCAGCAAAGAAAGCCAACAATATCCTGGGCTGTGTTATGACAAGTGTAGTCAGTCTCGACCAGCAGGTCAGGGTGATTATTCCCCTTCAGTTTGGCACTTCTGAGACTGTGCTTGGTTGACTGTGTCCAGGTACTCAAATCCAACTCTATACAATCTGTTGTAATGGGATGTGCTTTGAGCAGGAGGTTGGACTGGATACCCCCCAACAGTCACTACCAGCCTATGTAAATCTCTAACCATAAGTCTGAGGTAATCTTTCTCTGCACATGTTAAAATGTGCTAACTGGAATATGCTTAGTCGAAATATAAAGTCCTTTGCACTTGTTTTTAATTTTCTAAAACATTTTGGCTGGGTCTTGATTTTCCAAAAGCAACTCACCAAAGAAGAGAAATTTGAGTATTTTACAGATAACAATAACAAGGGAAAACAGCACTGCAGTTTAGCAAGAGCTGACTCCAAAGTCAGCAGCAAAATCGATCCAGTTGTAATCCCTAAGGAACTGTAAGAAATTGTACCAGCAATTTTGGCCCTAGGAACGAAGAAAATATCCCCTACTTCCCTTCTTCTCTTGCAGACATGACTTACTATCTTTTCTTTACCTGATGATGTGATGGGAGAGAGAGGAGAGCAATAGTTTTCAAAGCTTCTTAATCCTGACCATTAGGGGAACTGGCTCAGCTCATTTCCTCCACTTCCCTACTCTTCTTCTTAGTCTCTGCTACCAATAATTTCTTAGACTGGGAAGACAAACAAAACAACAACAGCAACAAAAACAACAAAAACATAATGTCAGATGAAAAACCTCTGGAAAGACATGATCTACTATTAAGGCTCAGAATAACCAGTATTCCTGAGTTAAATTGGGGATGAGAATATGTTTTGCTACTTTTACCGTCTTATACATGATATCAGCTTTGCTTGGTTGCAATTAAATTTGATTATTTCTCTGATTATATTTATTCACAATGCAGGAAAAATACTTCTAAAAACTTTTGCTATAAAATTTAATCTTTAAACCAGAAGAAAACAGGTGCTATCATCCAGGGACTGTGTATTCATTTCTGTTCTAGGAGAAGAATGTCCAATTCATTACAGCATGTTTATGCAGATCTGAAACAATACCATTTGCAGCACAGTTTCATTACATGAATGATTTTGAGTAAATTATTATTTACTCTTGGAATGTGCCATTCAGCTGAAGGTTCTGAAGTCAGCCTCTGGAGAAATGCTGCCTCCATTCCACTTGCTTATGTTTAATTTAATCAGCTTGTAGCATGCACTGTGGTAAAAACAGCAGTAAAGGATTCATGACACACAATTGGGCAAAATTCCAGCAATGCTTAATATCAGCATAGTGATATATTTGGGGATCAGCATAGTCCCTGTGTACAGGGGACAAAGTCAACAAGTGATTAGTGGGATAAGTATACAAGGTCTGGGAGGAAAAGTTTTTAGATGTGAAAAGAATACATCTGCAGAAGAAAGAGAGTTATAGAGAATCTCTCTGAACTGATGATGACCATTGATTTAGAGATGGAGATTGCAATTTAAGAAATAAGTCTTAAGAGGAGTGGTTGAGAGAACTGGGGTTATTTAGCCTAGAGAAAAGGAGGCTCAGGGGAGACCTTATCACTCTCTACAACTACCTCAAAGGAGATTGTAACAGTGTGGGGGCCAGTCTCTTCTCCCAAGCAACAAGTGATAGGACAAGAGGAAATGGCCTCAATTTGTGCCAGGAGAGGTTTAGGTTGGATATTAGGAAAAACATCCTCACTGAAAGGGTTGTGAGGTATTGGAACAGGCTGCCCTGGGAAGTAGTTGAGTCACCATCCTTGGACATATTCAAAGGACATGTAGATGTGGTGCTTAAGGACATGGTCTAGTGGTAGACATGGCAGCGCTAGATTAATGGTTGGATTGATGATATTAGAGGTCTTTTCCAACCTAAATGGTAAATGAAATAAAAATAAAAATAAAGAAATTTAAAAAAAAAAAAAGAAGAAGAAGAAGAAAAAAAGGAAATTAAATAGCAAACACAATGAGATTGTAAGGAAGATCCCCAAGGGACAGCATGGAGTAGTATACTTTTCCTAAGTAGTAGATGCAATTAGTATCATCCTAGCCAGAGCCTGCAGGTAAGCATGCGGTTACCAGGACAGTGTCAGTAGTGCAGCAGGACGATGCTCGTAGCAGCTAGAATGAATGTAGTTAGCTGTTCCTATAGACCTGGCTGTCGTGAACCTGTACAAAATGGTATGTGGTAAGAAAATATGGAACTCTTGGAGGTAGTAACTCCAGGGCTGTGCAGGTGCTTTGGCTCTGTCTTCATTCATGTGACTGTGTGTTGCAATGCAGTCTTCAGCTCTATGTGTGTATGTACTTGGAAAAATGTTAAACACTTTAAATTCAGAACAGCATTTGTCCTGTGTTGTACTTTTTCATTTACATCAATTTTGCTGTCATGGCATCATAGTGATTGAGTAATCTGACTTTCTCGATTCTTATGACCTAAACAGAAATTCAGTTACTCTTGTAAGTCAGGTTCTGTGTGGTATGGACACTTAGAGACCTCATTTACCTCAGCAGAAAACAAAAATGCTCATAATTTGTCAGAATTTGGACCTCTTATTGATTGTCTATATGGCTTTCTCCCTTCTGCCTTTGATTTTCTAGTATTTTTTAATGCATATTTGAACTCAAAAGGATACTTAATACACTTGGAAACATAATTTATGGAGTTAAAATTAAGGCACTGTCCCATTGTGCAATATGTATGTAGCGGGTAAACTTCAAGTATTTTCTATTTTAATGAATTCTTTTCATTCCGTCCAGACTTAGTTCAAAGTGCTAAATTTCTCCTCTTGGCTATGAGTACCTTCAGTCCTAATAGTTTCCCAACACTGATATAACATAGCAGTATTCAATTGCATTTTACTTAATTCAGCAAGCAGAATATATGTTTCATTATGTGAAAATGTTTGGGGGCAGAACACGCTCATATTTCTGTGATGACTGAGCTCAATAATATTTTCAGGTCAGGTATTCTTGATCTTTTGTCACCTTCTCAGAGATGTGCACTCCATACTCCTCGACCCTTTTCTATTAACAAGTGTTTACAGCGGCATGTTGTCAGGGACAGCGCCAAAGCTACTGTGGCTTGGAAGAGTCCCCATCACGCCTGTGTGTGCTTGTGCCTAAAAAACCTCCCTGAGAGCCAGGAGCTGCTGTCACACTCCCTGTAGCACACAGATAGCCCATGGGGAGCTCCTGCTGCAAGCTGCAATACAGACCGAGCATTTCTAGTAGAGCTGAATCATTCTGCAGATGATGAGAGCTCATCACTTCATGGGATGAGATTCCCTTTCCAGTGCTATCTTCTGCTTAAGTCGGAAACAGACTATGATGCTGTAAGCACTGAGCTGTGGTTGGAAGCACTTACCACATCTGTGCTCAAGGAGGAATGGCCAATATTTTAGAGCACGGTGCTGCTGTCCTGGGAAACAAACAGTGAGGAAGAGCAAGGAGCCTGGAACAGGTCCAAGGCAAAGAAGGTTGCAGTGGGCACAGCATTTCAAGGTGGAACAGGATGGACAATAGCAAGCTACTAGGAGTTAAATTAAAGAGGGGGAGGAAGATGAAGAGAAGGATGCCCAAAAACTGAAGAAAGGTGGAGAGTGTAAGTCAGCAGGGGATCTTCCTGGGAAATGCAAGCCCCCTTGGGGGGCTTTCTGACACAGAAAATATGTTAGTCACAATCCCAGTTCCACAGATCTGTATTACTCTGTTTTTTAAGGATTTGGCTAAACCTGCAAGGACATTAAGCAAGCTGAGAACAGTTCTTAAGATAAACACTGAGCGTGGAGATTAGAAAAATCAGTATTGACAGTAGCTGTGTTCCTGACACTCTCTAGTATGCTAAGTTATCTGTTCTCCCTCCCATCCCCCAGGCTTTAAACTTACTTCAACACTTATTGTAATGGGTTGAATTATATCAGAACAAGGAATATATGAAGATTTCAGGGATTTGGCTTTTTTTTTTTTTTGTTATCTTTCTTTAACAAGCCTCTCCTCATTGCTTGAAAATGTCATTCTAGCCAAAGATATTCTATAATTAAAGAGCAAAATTGTCTAACGAATTAGAAGTTTTCTCTTGCCCTGAGCATAGCTCTGGGCATAGAAACAGGGAATTTAAGGCAAACTGCACAGCAATAGCAGTAATTGAATTATTTAAAATGAATATCTACTTTCTGAACCATGTTCAGTGGGAAAAACAACAACAACAAAACAGGATCAGGAACAAGTGACAACATGGGATTTTCCTTAGCAAAGTTATCAAAGAAAAAAAGATACAAAAATCCTCCCAAAACTGCATTGATACAGTGGGATTTTGTCAAAGCCACTGGCTGTCATGCCCCTTGGGCTTCTGAGCTTGATTATGGAATTGCTGCACATGTGTGACTAGTTGCCAGCAGTGGCTTTCCTATGAAAATACTGCAATAAAATGCATCTTTAGGTGCTTTTAGTTCAAAAGATACTGCCTGTGGTAGAAATCCTTGAGTTCATCCTCGCTTTCTGTTGATGGAGGGAGAGAAGCACCTTGTCTAATTAGGTATATCTCATCCAAGATTCCTTCTTGCAAATCTCCCATCTCTGATAATGAGGTGTTCCTGCTCCCTCTGCAGGGGCTAAGCAGGCTGCAGTCATAAAGCAGGCAGCTTTTGCATGCCTGAGAACCAGGTGACTTCACAGCCTGGACCATAGCTGTCCTCTTGTTAGTGCAGCACTGAAAAATTTGTTCAACTGAATGTCTAGGGCAAGTATTATTCAGGGTTTTATAGTTGCTTTTTTTCAATGATTTTACAGTGTGGTAATGGTGAGAACATAATGTATTTTGTGTTTGTGCTGATTGCATTTTTGTTTTTTTCTAGGCTGGTTTTTAGGGTATGGGATGGTATGGCATCCTTGGGACCAGCAACCTACCTTCTCTCACTGCTGGAACATCAGTGCTATCAGTGCTGCTTGGTAGAAAGGATAATGTTAAATATTACAAGAACAAAGACAAGCAATATATAGGCACGTTTGTGCTAGCTGCAGCAAAATTTCCTCATAGCAAACTCCGAACAAAACTCTGCTTTGTGTGAAGAGTCCCGGACTACACCCATGCATTCCAATAGATTTTTGTTCCTATAATGAAGCTGCACTTCACTTATTTACCTTAAGATGGCTGTCACCCAAGCGTTTGAGATAGAGGTAACACCTATTCCTCTTTCTTCTTCCTTGGAGAGAGAAGAAATGGCTCAATTAATTTATTACTGGTTTTTGTTTGCTTTATGTTTGTATGGAGGACTGGGCACAACGTGTTGGAGGCTGGTTATTATCAAATTATCAAAGGAGAGCTGTAGGAAAGCTGAAAAAAGGGGAGATCTGTGAATGTTCATTTCACCTGAGGATGCTTTCTGCAACCTGAAGTCCTTCTCCTAGTGAGTTCTGTTACTAACAGGATGTATTGCTGCATTTGCTAGCAATTTTGACTTTTCAGGCTCTCTGGCTTCAGGTCTAAATTTTGTTTCCTACCATCGGTCCTGGCACCCATCACGCATATTTTATTAGTTTATACTCTTCCTCACACTAATCACAATTTATTTGTTTTTTTGCCACTTTAATTCTTAGAGCAATCAATCATGTCGATATTCTCAGGGTTTTCATGAGAAAAGTCTTGCAATTAAATTCTTATTTTCTATGCTGTAAATATGGCTAAAAATGTGTCCTTTCTTGTAACACTTCAGCTGTAAGAATTGAAAGGGGAAAATAATTTCTTACTCTCCTTCATGGGAAAGGAAGAGGAGGTTTCCAGTAGAGAATGAAAATATGCCCATCTCCTAAGGGAATTTTTAGCTGGAAAAGGGAGATTTGAAACTGCTCGTTAAATGATACACCACAATTATTTGGACCCAAACTGGTAGAATTTAGTCAATAAACTCAGTGAAAACTTCAGCCATGGCTTTGAAGAAAACTTCTTCATCCAAATCTAATAAATCTCTTTCCAGTGGTGAACAGGCTGTAATGATGCCTCTAGGGCGAAGAGAAGTGTAAGCTGGCCAGAGAGGCCTTTCCGTATCGTTTTGGAATTGCAATGATAATGGGGGGAGATGGGCATGACCACAAACCACACTGCTGTGAGGGGGTATTCACTGCACTCAGAAAAAAAAAAAAATGTAAAAAATGGTTCTTGGCATTTCTGATGCCTTGTATGTGTGTACTGTTATCAGCCAGCTAGACACATGTGGCATGAGAGGCAAAAAGCCTAATCTGGCACTAGGAAGAGCCTGGAAGTGAATTTGTTAAAACACTGCTGAAAATTAATATTTGTGTCTCTTGGGGTTTCATAACGCTTTCACGTCCCAAAGAACATGCACCTAAATGTCTGCACTGGTGCAAGATTTTAATTGTTTTAATATTTTCCTAAAAGAAGAGGCAGAGAGAGGAACTGATAACTGTTCAATGAACTCTCTTGCCTGCTTTTTAAGATAGCAAAGATGAATGATTAGTATGAAATGGAATCCTGAAATCTTATTAAAAATTTAGGATTTTGTAGCATGGTTTATCTTTGTATTGCCCTTCAGATTAGCTTGTGAAATCCTTTAGTTCTATCCTGCATCATCGGTGTGCTTGTGTTCACTCTTGCTGTTGTTTTTTTTTCAACTCTCCTTGACCCTGATCCAATAGAATACAGAGCAATAAAACAAAAACTGTAAAATTTCAAAAATTACAAGACTAAGAAAAGAGGCAACCAATGAGTTAATGTGGAAGGATGAGGCAGAAAACAGTAAGACTGCAAAAAAGGAAGGAGAAACTAAAATCATATTTTATTGCTAAATATATATAACTCACCAGACAGAACTGGTTTTTTGTTTGTTTGTTTGTTTGTTTGTTTGTTTTACTTGGAAGCAAACAAACCTGCAGACTATGCTGGTAATTTTAGATGACCAACTGGAGACACCAGATAAGGACACAAGTTTTCAGAGACTATTGGCTAGGATCTTCTGAAAGGTTCAAATCTGATATCTGTATATAGAACCCCTAATTCGTTCTGAAAGTTTCAGGCCATGTATTTATGATAGGGTATTATTGCTATTATTTTTTCATGGGCTATAAGTGGATTGGGGAAAACTATTCTGGGACACATAAAGGTTCTGTGCTTTCTTTCAGCCTTTTGGAGCAGAGACACACTCCAAAATTCAGGATGCTCATTTAAACAGCCATATTGAAACAGCTTGTAGCAAAACAGTTGATGGAGTGAGAGAGAATGTGGCCAACAGCAGGTTTTGGAGAAGTCACTTTTCCTTATTTCTTTCACTGGGTCTGAAAGACATCATAACACAGCAAACTAGCCGAAGACATGACTGCATCGATCCTGAAGGATTATGAAAATGTAGATTCAGTTCCTCTTTTGTCTGTTTTACCTTTCCAGAGCAGTGTCTCCTTTGTGCTATGAATTGAATTCCCCTGAGAATACACTATGCACACCCCTATGAGGAGAAATTCCTGATTCTTAAATGCAGTTAATTTCCTAAAATTAATGTAGATTAGGCAGATAGCCTCCTGAAGTGCCTGTTTCTCTCTAGTGACTGCAAAGGGAACCTAAAGGAGAAGCTCTGATGTAGACCCATGTAACCTCATCTGTTCAACACTACGTGGGAGAATTCCCACCTGAGCAATTCATACATATCTCACATCAGATGACACCAAACCTGTTTGAGGTCAGTAAGTATTTGCACAATGGACCACCATTCTACCTTGTTTGTTAAGTATGCTGGAAATATTTTATTGTTGGTGGTGGTTTTAATCTTGTTCCATCTGTTGGCCTCATTTTGTTTCTTGATCTCAAAAAACTTGGGAATCTTGAGTAGCCTATGAGTTAGAGTTAGAGTTGCCTGTGATTTTCTGCCTGTGAGTTTTCAGATGTAATTCAGGCAGTAAGTGTTCAGTTAATCTTTCTCAAAGGAGTGGAGATCTGCATTAACTGTGCATTAGAACCCCTTTGTGGAGAATCGAGGCACTTTATTTCTGATACATTTATTTTTCCCCTTGAGGAGTCAAAAGAGATCTATAGATCTTTTGGAGAAGTGTCTGGATTTATAAATTACTGAGGCATAACTGCAATAATTAGCTGGCTTTTGTCAGCACCAGGCTCCATATATAGTAGACCTGCTAATCTCTTACTGTTTTTCAATGCTTTTGTCTCCTTATTAAATTACATCTCTATGATTGTTTTTGATCACTTTATAATGAATATTGTATTAGAGAGTGCTAAGTAGACTAGAATCAACATCTTACTTATTTCTTTAGGATTAAAATGTATTTTTTTTTTTCAGACACTCAAAGACTGGAAAAATCAAATGTTTTCCAAACAATTAGATTCTGCAGATTAGGACAGTCTTCGGTTTTACATGATACTACTCTGATGTTATTGGGCATAGTAGATCCGTGTGAAGCTGTTTCAGATCCAAATTTGCTCACAAAGACAATTCATCTCTGTCTTCTATCATCTATTGTTTGCTTCAGGGGATGGTAGCAAGTATTTTATTCCTGCTTTACAGATAAAGAAACTCAGCAATGAGAGTGGAACATATTTATCAGACATCATGGTACAGGCCAAGTGAAGCAAGAAATGTAGCTATAGGACACAGATATCATAACCATTAGAAGTGTGGAAAAAGTTGTGTAAAGGTGGATCTGCATTTTATTTAAATATCCAGACTTAGCTTTTGAGAACTTCTGGCTGAGAAACTAACCTTATTTTTGTCAGCATACGAATAGCTGCAAGTGTCTCACATGCAACTCACTACATCCACTCTCCTGGCTTTTCTCTGTTGCTTTTTGTGCTATTCAGTATTAGCTTGGTTTAGCATACTAAAAACTCCTAGGGCACGTGCAATTTCTTTTCTGTGGCAGATGGTGCTAGGTTTGCACGTTGCGGGGATGATCTTGCTGAGCATGGCTGTGTAACATTTTGGTGGTTTGTTCCTCCAGCCACCATGTTCCAACTGGCCTGAGGGTAAGCTGTGGGTAACCTGCTGGCCAACCCTCACGTGCTGAAGTATGGTAGAGGGTAAAGAGTCAAATGTCAGATATGATGCCCTGTAGCCCCCTAAAGCACCTGACAGATAAAGACGAGGCCCATGAAACATTGGTTAATGTGTGCTGAACTGATCCTCCAGCTTGGGTATCTGGTTTGGATGCTTTTCTACTGCGTTGAACAGACACTGAATCCCAAACAGCAGAGCCACTTGTCACTATCATCAGAGCCATTCTTTCAGTGCAGAAAGCCTGCAAAATGAATCAAAATGCTGCACTCAAACTCTTGAAAGCATTTCACACACCAAGCATTGCTCTGCTTAACACATTTCAAACTACAGTAACTGCTAATAGGATAAAAAGCAGTGACAAATCAGAGAGTATTGCCTCCAACAATCATGCATGACTTACCATGGCAAACAAATCCAATCTGAGGAAAGAGAAAGCTCAGCGTCCATATTGGGCCTCCTGCTGCAGCCTTTTATGCTTTTTATTTTTATCCCGTTTGTCAAAATAACAGCCCTTTATCACCACTGATTGCAGAGATTTTGACTCCTCGCCTGCTGGGTTCTCCCTTTGCTCCATAGGGGTTTCCTAATTGAATATTTCCCCTGTGACTAGAAAAGCTTTGAATAAGAATAGGAAAGAAAATTATTAGCAGAGTCTTGAAAACTCCCCTGAACCTTCCACCCTGGTCTTGCTCACAAGTTGTTTTTCTCTCCCAAAAGTGCAGAGCATTCTTCTTTCAGTGAGCAGCCTCAGCTGTTTTTCTGAAGCTGGTTGCATCTGTTATACACTGAACATTGTAAATGAACTGCAGCAGATCCTAACGTGGTGGGGAGTGAAAAGAGAGACTCATTCCACGTAAGTTGTAGGAGGCTAGTGGCTTGGCTGGAGTCACCAGTGCTTTCTTTCTCACCTTTTGGAGTCAAAAGCAAGGAACTGCTGACTGCCTGTGTTGAGATCTTGCATGAGCAACTTCTGCCCATGTATTGGTGGATAGCATGGGATTTGCTGGATGGCTCAGAAGTTTGAATGCATTGAAGGATGAATGGTAAACTCTTTTTCCTGGTACTGTTACTCCTATTAAAGCACCAGCAGGCTGCATGCCGTGGTTTACTGAAGGAAGGACCAAAAACTTGTGTTTCGGCTCTCAGTGAGTGCGGGAGCTGGTGTTCTGGATTGAGACGGAGGAGTTTATTTGCCAAGGGTGTTCTGGATTGAGACAGAAGGAGGAGTTTATTTGCCAAGTTCTTATCCTGACTGTGCCAGCACAGCGCACAAGCTCACATTTTCTCCTGTCTCATCAGAAGCGACTGCTCAGGTGTTCTTACTGCACCCTTTAGCAGAGGGGTCACGAAAAGCTTCAAGACCAGCTATGCAAAGCGGAACCTGCCTGGCTTGCACATGAGCACACAAACGAAAGATGTCCATGGGGCTGTTGTGCACACCTGGCTTCTTCAAGTCAAGGCAGGCTTTTCTAGAAGAGGAAATATCTGCTGTATTGTTCCCTGAGATTTCTCAGCTAGGTGTTGCCAGAGTTTCAGAAAGCTCTCTACCCCTTTCCACACACACAAAAAAAAAAAATAATTGTAAAATGGATGGGGAAGATGGGTGAACAAGGAGGGAATCAGAGGGGATAGATAAGCATGAGAAGGACTTAAATGGTCTGAAAGGAAATTCCCCTCTCTATGTCTGTACTTCCTCACTCTTTATACCATCATGGTTGTTTTTCTTAAAGAATTATTTTATTCTTCAGATGCTCATGGAACAAAAATAGTCACAGATGTTGCTTGTTATTTTTAAGTTGCATTAGCTTGCAGTAATGACAAAACCCGAGGTCAGGCCAGTAATATGCCATTGAGGAAGAGCAGACCGTCCATTTTGTTCCGGCTTTCTGACTTTCAGGGTTGTACATCTTTTAGTGCTTTTCCCATATAATTTTCCAACCGTGTGCAGCAGGTTGGTGAATCCAGTTGTTACCCAGCTGCATGTGCTGCAAGAAGATTGTAGCTGGGAGTCATTTCTCTTTGTAAGACCAAGTAAAAGGGCACCCCTCAGTACCAGCCTTCTAAAATCAGCTGCTTCCTTACCAAGTGACCTGCTGCTGAATTTTAGCTTTGAAGTAAAAAGGTCTTGAGAGGAATGCCTGTTAGGGATAGTCAGCTGGACTGCAGTGCTCCCCATAGATCCGTAGCAGAAGGTTAATTTCTAATTCCTTGTACAAACTAGCTGTAAAAGATGTATTTCAGTAGGTTTTCTTCCGTGTGTACTTTAGTCTGCAAAGCCAATACTGGCAAAACAGAAAGGAAAGACCCAAACAAAATTGAATCATCTCCAGAGCAGGCTCAGGTGTTTTCAGGTGGGTAGACAGCATGGGATTTTCAATGAGGGGTGGATTCAACCATCACCCAAGGAGGAGGATGTCCTGGGTGGGGGTGTCCTACAGCAGCAGGCTGAAGATGCTGTTGACAGTCAGGTTTTGGGGGAACACCTGGAGAGAAGAGTCTGCGCCTATCCGCATGAGGGTAGGAGACAGGTCGTGGTCGCTGCTGGGAAGCTGCCATCCTATTCCTCAGAACTGCTTCTGTCCCTTATCTGAGCAAGGCAGCAGTGCGTTTGGCTTTGTAAGGTGCTGTCATAAGCAATGGGAGAGAAGGAGGTCCTGGGTATTTAGCTGCTCCTGAGAGCTTGGTGCCAGCTTTCGTTGTGCCTGGAAACAGCCCTGGCTGTAGGCAGTAAAACATGAATCATTCTTTTGTAAGTGAAGCAGCTGTGACAGAGCTAGGTACAGAGACTAAAGGTGGGACAGGAGCTGCTTGAATTCCCACAGCTGCCCTTTAGGGTAGCATGCGTCTTTTTATGAGGCCCCGTCAGGTCCGTGGAAGAGCACAGCAAAGATGTTTCGCACTGTGTGCTTGCATATGCTGAGTGGCAGAGAGATGGTTAAAGGCCATAACAGACGCGTGTGCAGCGCTGTGTCACTGCCGTTCAGTAAGCACAGCACTGGGCAGCGAGATATTAATAGTTGTGCTCATCATGGCTGCTCCTGGAGCCACCATAATCCCAGCATGAGCTAACAGGCGAGGCACGGACCACGAAGCAAAAACTTCAGGCCCAGAAGGCAGCAGGGAAACTATGAAATAATTAACAAAAGAGGGAAAAAATATATATTTTAGTAGCTGTTATTTGTAAAAATGCTCCTGCATTAAATGCAATCTAAATGAAGCTTTGCACCTGAGCCAGAGAGCAGAGTGTTCCAGCTCACTCTGCAAACGCATGTTTTTGTGAACAGATCAATTAAAGTTTTTGGCATACGGGTGCCTAATAAATATTGTATGTGCTGGAACACGTTCATCTCTTTTTGATACAAATCCATGTCTTCATTAAGGTTCATGTGTGCTACAATTTAATTCTACAAGTCATGTTTTTAGAAATTGCTGGCAGACTGAATTTTTGTCAAAAGCGCTGATCAAAAATGCGTATGCATTTAGTTTGACAGAGTCCTCAGATAGTTAGTAATTTCCAGTGAAGTCGGTGATAAAATAGTATATCTCAATTATTTGCAGATGCCGAACACTTACATAAATACATATCTGATTTTAGTGCATAAAGTGTATTGACAGTTTCCTGAAATTACCAGTGCTACAATCATGGCTCTCATCAGATAGACAAGAAGAAGAAAACACTATTAGTGCATTCCCACAGAGAAAAATGGTACATTTTGAACTAAGTAGCTATCGAAGACCTTGAAGATAATCTATGTAGGACATAATATTTGAGTAAATATCACAATATTTGTATGTGAGTTTTATGCAGCATAACTATGAAGAAACCTTCTCTGTCAAATGCTTATATCTTCATTAGATCCTGTGAAAAGTCTTAAGTATATTTCCAGACATATCTCTATCACCACTTTACAACATTTGGATTACTTGTATTCAGAAGGTACATAAATAGCTTTAGCTGGTTCATCCTTAAGCTGGTATTTTTAACAAATATAATGCCATGGGGCATTCCTCTTGTCAGAACCCATTTAGTTCATCATCTCTTATTATGGCTGTATTATTTTCCTCAAATGTTCCACCCTTATGATATGCTGAATTCTCGGATTTTCAACAAATGCTTATGATGTAATTGCTTATGATGCAACTTTTTATCAAAATTTACAAAATGGAAACAAATCAGTTATGGGTTACGGTCCTTCTACATAGGTAGAACTATTATTGATGTTAGGCCAAAATATTGTCATAAGTGTTAAAAAAGTGTATAATAAAGCACGGAAATCTTCACATAGATGGTGGAGAAAAGATAAAGCAATAGGTTACTTATTGCAATATTTCCATTTTAATTAAGAATAACGATTCTAATTTATAGGAAATGTTATTGTTGATGTATTTGTTTTGATTCAAGGTGTAGAAGAAAATGGAAAAACAATTTCTACCTTAGAAAAAGGGGACTTGAATGTGAGCTCTCACCCTCTCAAGATGTTTTATTAATCAAGCCCCAGTGCTATTTCTATTACTGCTTTAACCTGAACCATCACTGGGAAAAAGAAAGAAGCAGGTACTTGAAATCCTGTCTCCCACATCCTAGCTTACCAGCACTTCAGCTGCAAGGGTAATAACTTATATTTAGAGTTTCTCATTTGTTTCCCATTCTCTCACCTTTCTAATAAGGATTTGTCAAAATTGTTCTTGTTTTTATTTTTGTTTTTTATTTTATTTCATTGTCTTCACTCTCTAAATACATCAACACTGCAGTTTGAAAAATAGCCAGACTAGGAAGGAAATACATCAGTAGTGCAGAATGTAAACTATCTTCGGTCTGGTTTATCAGAAGAGAAAGCACAGGATTATGAAAGAATGAAAATTAAGAAGCAGAGTCTTTCCGAGTCACCATGATCCTCTGGAAATAGCTTATTTGTAATGAACAGGAAAAGAAGTGTAATTTAAGTAATGAATATCAAATTCACTTAAATCTTGTGTCGATAACTTCATAATGTGATTAATATACTGTAAATGTTGTCATGGTTGTGAAAAAGACCATCAAGTAATTAATCCTTCCATGATGAGTGATAAGCACGATGAGCCAAATCTGCCTGGACCAAAACCTGGACAGCCTGGCTGCAGGAGAGGACCTGTCAGCAGGGCTGCTGTAGGTGCAGGTGTGGGAGATGCTCCAAATGGGCACCAAACAACCGCTGCCCTAATCCAGTGCTTGACCTTATAACCACGACAGGGGGTTATTGGTCTCCTGCATGGAAAATGTATTACATGCATATACTTAAACTTTGTCATTTTATGAGTACTTTGTCAGTTTGCTACAGGCAGTATGAAAATACTGGGAAAAGCAAAGTGTGCAATGATATCAGAGCCAGGTGAACAATGCAGAAATGGATCCTGGGTGCCTGGATCTCTAACCATGACTGCAAAGCATAAAGGCTCTGCGGATGGTACCGCAAGGCTACATTTCTGGGCAATCCAGTCTCTGGCCTCCGCTACTGAAAAACATTCCTATAAGCAAGAAGAGTTATTTTGAATGTGCTGTGCTTTTTTTCATGTTGGTGATACTGCCATCCTTTTACTTCCTGAGCACCTCGTGCTGTTGGATTCAGGAGGAGCGCAGAAGAGGACAAACGAGGATGTGTCCGTACAGGGCAGCACCTCTGTGGGTGGGGGACGATGCATGTGGCTGGCAGCACCTGGCTTTGTGCGGCTGCCCTGCATGGGCATGGTCCCCGGGAACTGACAGGAGAGGGGCTGTCACCTGGCTGTCACCAGGGGCAGGTCATCTGGCAAATACCTGCCCTCCTTCCTTCAGTTGCATTTCCTTTTTTTTTTCCAGAAGAAAACTTTCTCTAGAAGAATACACAAGCCCTAAATATTCACCTGTTAGCAATATAATCAACAACAAAAGAATTATTTTAATAGTGTAGACGTATTAATACCAGTAGCTTAGAGTGATATCAGTCCTTTCCACACTTTATGCAGGGGAGGGGAGGGGAGGGGAGGGGAGGGGAGGGGAGGGGAGGGGAGGGAAGGGAAGGGAAGGGAAGGGAAGGGAAGGGAAGGGAAGGGAAGGGAAGGGAAGGGAAGGGAAGGGAAGGGAAGGGAAGGGAAGGGAAGGGAAGGGAAGGGAAGGGAAGGGAAGGGAAGGGAAGGGAAGGGAAGGGAAGGGAAGGGAAGGGAAGGGAAGGGAAGGGAAGGGAAGGGAAGGGAAGGGAAGGGAAAAATAGGCTATCAAGCTTGAGCCAATCCCTCTGAGCAAGGCTTGCTGTTACATGATGTTTGCCAACAAGGGAAGAACAGCCACAGAACTCCTTTAATTACTTGACCTATTCACCTAAAGCTCCAGAAAAAACGATGCTCCAAAGAGAAGGAAATCACTATTTTTTCTGCTACTGGAAAGGGAAATGTTGGGCTAAATAAAAAGTTCATTCTGGGTTTCTACCCAGATTTCCTCCCACAACAGTTGGATAGGAGAAGTGAATATACAAGAGGCACAAAAAAGGGATCCCATTTTTTGCAGGAAAGCTAATGCCAGCAGTACCTCATGTACTCCAGCCTTGATCTTCTGTCTTAAGGGGAGAAGAGATGTGAAGCTGGCACATCTGTGTGCTAACATGTAATACTGCTTTTTTTTTTTTTTGGTCATAACATTCCTGGATAGACTGCCCTACATGGCTGCTAAGGAAATTTGGAATCATGAGAGCAGGACTAGCCTTTTCCCAAGGGGCTGGAGAGACCTTTGCCTGAAGGCACCTGAGATCTCGAGAATAGTCTACCGTGGTCTTGGAGAATTGACAGAGGCCACCAGGGTGCCCTGCTTAGCTGCTTTGAGGTTAAAAAAAAAAAAAAAGCAGCCCAGCTGTTTCTGCTCTGCCTTTTATCTCTGACTACCTGGAGACTGCTCGTTCTCTGCTTGAGTCCATACCTTTGCTGCCTGCAGTCAGGTCATACTGTGTTTTCACAACTATTTCACTGCAAGCCGTAAACTTGGAAGAACAACACTCCTTTTCTGTGTAGCTGTGCAGCAGTTACCAGTTGATGAAGACATGTCAGCAGACTTCAGCAGACCAGGCAAGAGAGACATGATGTTGCAAGGAGACATTTATTTACTGTAAGATAAACTGTAAAAGGGGGAAAAGGAGTTAATTGCTGCTAAAACTGCTTCTGGTAAGCGGAGTGTTTTATTCCTCCTGTAACTCGTTACTACATTTCTGCAACTGAGGCTGCACCTGCCATAGCAGAGTATTCCTGGATACTCTAGAAACTAGTGCAGAATTAATTTCAAAGAAATAACAAGATGTGGGGGGCTGAAGGCTATTGCTGCCATTGTGAAATCCTGTTTTTGTGCAAAATTAATCAACGTGGCTCAGCCTTTGAGTATAAAGCTTCCAATTAACTTTTCTATCAGGAGATGCTAGAAAAGACATGTCACATTTTGGAAATCTGCTAAGTACGATGCACAGGAGAGACAAATTCAAATCAAATTCAAATCACAGAGAATCCTGACTCTGGGGCTGAAGGGTTATGCGAGGCAAACTGCTGAAGCCTACTGAGCCCCTTTGTCCCAAGGAGGCTGCCAGAGAGTTTCCTAGGCTGTCAAATGAAGCAGGGAAGAAAGTTGTGTTGTTGCCTCTTCAAGTTGATTGCTGCGAGAACAGGGGTAATTTTCTCACACTTGACAAAACAGACACAGAAGGGTAAGAGAAAGGGTAGCAAAAAGTAGGGAAGCATGTTTTTGCACCCATGTTTTCAAGGTACGTGGCAGCTGGTCAGTCACAGATGGATGCTCTGGGCTGGCAGGTTGACCATGACAGCTGTTGCTTTAAACCTTGGCGTGCTTCCCTGGTCTGCAGCCTCATCAGGACAGGCTGAATAAAGCTCTTAGGCTAGGCCACAATGAAGGTATGCTCTGGGCTACGGCGTTGGTGTGGTTCAACACAGTTCACTGGATAAGACAGGAATGACAAGAGAGGGAACAGGAGGAGGTGGGAGGAGTGCAGGATGACGTACAGCCATGGGATGATGGAGCAAGAGCTCGTGCAGCTCGGGGCATCCAAGCAGCTGAGACTTGTGCAAACAGGTCAGAGTTATCCAAGCCCTTCCAGTCTTATGCCAGTGCATCCTGCAGCAACTCCACACCTCTTTGTTCTGGTCCACAGTGTTGTGTTTCTTTTTGTATGTGTACATACAAAGCTCCTCAGACTCTAAACTGATGACTGGCATAATTAAAGAATTACATATTCAAGTCACCAATTATAGCTATTTTTCTTTTTCCTTCACATAAAGGTTTTGATAATACCACTGTCCTTAAAATTCAATAGCTTATTGTGTTTGAATTATCCTGTATTTTTCTCCTCTTTCTACTCCTTCTGTCAGTAGCTGTTAGAGACTGTCGTAGCATGTGATGAACTTTCACTGATTTCCTGCAAGTGAGCTAGCAGGTCAGTAGCATCAATTAATTCCAGTATTCTATTCTATAACACATTAGTGCTACTTAGGATCAACCATTTGTTCATAAAATTACATCCACAAAAGGAAGAGATAAGGAAAACGCAACTGATAGCTCTGTATTCCTCAGCCCAGAACCCCCCCCCCCAAAAAAAATGTTAATTACCAAAGCTCAATGAATGTCCATTTTCCCTCCATCTTTTCAGCCCGGCACCCCTAGATCCAGCAGCTGCTGCCCGGATGCCACCAGGCAGGACTGGCTAAATGATCAGGGTTTTTAAGTCTCAGCTTAGAGGGGGCTAAGCACATGATATGCACCTTTGCAGTCTAATGGGGATGTTTGATGTGAAGCCATTGCTAAAAATATCAGCTAGCTGTGCTTCCTGAGTAGGAATTCTCATGAGGAGAAACTTGCTCCTGTAGATGTAGAGCTGCAGCTTCTTTATTGCTTTGGGACCACAAGAGCGACTGTGAGCACCTGTGGCAGGGAAGATGTAAGGCAGAGACAACTAAATGAACCTTCTCTTGGAGGTATAAGACATTGATGTCCCACGTGTCGACCCCTGCTGAACAGAATCAGGAGGTATCTGTGCAGACTGAGCTCAACATGTTTTATTCGGGATTTCTACTGATGTCTGAGAGCATGTGCTGCAGAACAGAAGGAACACTGTTGCCTCCAGGAAATTCCAAAAAACTTCTGGATCACAGTGAAATCATGACTGGGAAGTCTTGAAGGAGGTTTGCTTCAGTACTCTGTGACAAGGGACGAATTCAGCTGTGGCGTGCTTACTTCCTCGGCCTAAAAGGTCACCTGTCTTACTGCTTTGGTTGTACGAAATTGCTGGGGTATAGGTACAATCACAGTCAATGTCTTATAAAAAGATTACACAGATGCCAATCTGCATATGAAACGGTGTGGCAACATGTTTAGTATTGAATGAAATAATGTTCACAGTCTCGTGCTGGTTTGGAATTGGAACATATTTATTAATTTATATTATTTAAAACATTCTTTTTTACACAAATGCACTCATTAAAGATAGAACATTCTGTATGGCTGAAAAAATAAAAGGATCCTTAGCAATTAATTTTTAAAATGGGATACATATGTATCTAATGCATGTATGCATAATATTTATATAAGTTCATGTGTATATCTTTATTATACATGCAGATTTTAGCATGGGTATTCAGCAATGACATAGTGGCTTCAGTTCAAATAGCATGAGCATATTACATCTGAAAGCACAGACTAGAGCAAAATACAGTATTTGGTCTTATAAACCTGAGAAAATATTCCAGTTAAAAGGAAATGAGGAGCCAAAGCTTTTCAGCATTTGGAAAATGCAACATATCATGTAGCTAATTTACTCTGCACAAATGAGCAGCATTTCCTAGAGGGCAGGGCCTCTCTCTAGGCTAAAACATGCACAGATTAGACCAAGCTTGCATTTATGAGAAGGCAAATTCATTTAGAAAAACATTATTTTTTCCTTGTATAAAGAAGACAACCCCTGGAATGCCTCTCACGGTGCTATTTGTTTACTGAATACAGGGATTTTCCTGGGCGCAAAGAAAGGATGTCTTCTGCTTTCATTATGCATGCTCTTTGCTGTGCTGGGAGTCAGGAGCTAAGCAGTGTAATTTCACTGCTGCTCCAGCCCTGGCCCCTGAGGCACTCGAGGAGATCCTAAGAACCCGTCAGCTCCTTGGGGGATGCTGCCGAGATGAGGGGCCAGTTTTGCAGCCTAGCACGGATATAATAAAAACGGAACAGCAATGTGGAATTCTTTGGAGAGCAAATTGGATAAGCTGGCCCTGATGACAGCAGAGATTTGTGCCTCTAGCATGTGTTACAGCCATGCTGCCCTGCAGCGAGGAAGGCAGGGACCTGCTCTTCACCCAAATATGCATGAGTTGCTAGGCATGGCTGCCCTGAGGAGCTGCCCAAAAGAGGGGGTGCAGCTTCCACTTTGCCCTCTGTTGAGAAAAGCACACAAGGGATGATCAGCTCCTCCCTCCATGACTTCAGAGCTCTGCTGACAAGAAAAATAAGTCATCAGTGCTTCAGTTTGGCGAAGCTTTGGCTAGGCACCAGGACAACGATGCTTCCCACAAAGCAAGGCCTCCTTTACCCTTTCTCTGCAGGTTTTGTGTGGAAAAAGTGTTTCTTCATGTAAAAGTAAACCTAGATTAACTTTTGGGAAGAAAATGAGATTGTGCAGGGTTAATAGCAGTCTATTTCAGAGAGGAAGATGAACTGAAACATGCTGAAAGTGAACACATGTATAAGAATTTCTTCAGGGTATACAGCCCTCTATGGCAGATTGTTGTGCCAGGCTGTGTGTAAGACTGCGCCTGCTGAGGCTGTGCTTTTCTCAGTTTTATTTTCAGTAGCATCCATAGAAAATCTTTGCCAAACCAGCCTGTGGTGCCAACTGATTTGCTGTGTATGGCCTGAGGCGCTGGGCTATCGAGGGTTTTGTTTAGGCACAGGGAGGAGAAAAACTTTGTTTCGGGTCATGCACAGCATCCCTGGATCCTCTCATTTCTCTGAGCTTTCAGGAAATGAACCTCTTGGTCTTGGGTTGTGTCACCTGTAATGAGAAGAGCAGCTCAAAATGCAGGCAAGACATTCACATGCGTGTGCCTAGCACAGAAAGAATATTTTCAACATGAGCCAAAGGATTCAGGTATTTCATTCAGGAAGACAGAACTCAGATTTGGGTACCAGGCACTGCCAGCACCTTTTTGAAAGCCATGAAACAGCCTCGAGAGTAGAAAACAGCCATGAAATTGCTTTGTCAGTACTTCATGCAAGTTTAAACATGGAAGTGATAAGTGTAGGATGCGACAGATCGGCATCAAAGTATACAGTTTTAGGCCAAGTGCACATGGGGCCAAGTGCTACATGGGGCAGCACCAGGGAGATGACTGAAGATTAAACATCCTCAAAGTTGCCTAAATTGCATGGGCTCCAGAGTAGACTGAAACACCCAAGTATTTACGCCTCATGTTTATGACTTAATCTCAGTTTCAGAGCCTCAATATGTTCTGCCTACCTATGGAAGCAGAATGAAACTCACTAAGATTTTTATTTTCCTATAGGGATTTTCTGGCTGGAAAAGGGAAAAAAAATCAAATGTGCTGCAGTATATTATGTAACTTGTTTTTTCTTTTTTTTTTCTTTTTTTTTTTTTTTTTGTCCCAGATGAAAAAGTGTTGATTCTTTCCTTTTTCACAGGCTGGCTTCCCAGCTGCTGGCTTCCCCACTTTTATTACAAAGCTCTGCCACTTTAATTTGATTCTTTCTCTGTGCTACATAATTCTCTCACTTTGTGAAGTTTTTTCCAAGTTGACTTCATTCTCTTTAAATGAATCGACTGCTTTCAGCTTTAACCCGATCGAAGCTGTGATTGTGTGTAGTTTACCTGCAGCGTGAAGAGGAAAAAGTCAGTTTGCTTGGTAGAGATCTGAGGAGATCATTTAGCTTGGACTGTCTCTACTCCCAGGACTTCCTTAGGTAAGACTGCTGACAAGTGGAACATCACTTTATTTACTCATCTGCATCTTTTCTTCTGTCTGTTTTAATACTATCCTCCCCAAGTCTATCTGTCGAGGTTATAAACTACTATCCTGAGATGTGCTTTGTTTGCTGCTGCAAACGGTTACAGGTTCTGCAACACCCTGCACTATTTCTTCATTCCTTGCAGACACAAGGTGGTACTTTTTTTTCCAACAGTTGTGCTGTTTTTTTAGCTGAGAGCTTTCCATCAACACAGCTGCTTTCTGTGCAGCTACAAACATTTGAAAGCATAAGGCTTATGTACAGCAGCCAGAGCCACTTGCGAGAGGTGCTTCATGGCCCATTAACAAAACTGTCATATATGGCTTCCCTTTAATTAAATATTGATAGGGATTTAGTCTTGGTGTAACATTTCAGGATAATATGGAAAAATCATTTTAATCTGCATAACAGATCAACGTGCCACTACACCCCTATACTTCTGGCTGGCTGAAGATGACATACACAAAATGAGAAGGCTGCTCAGCTTCCAGTGCCAGCTGAATCCCTACTGTCATCACTAACACCATAATTAAGGATGCCAGTTAATGTCAATGGCAGTTTATATGAATGGAGGCTTATCCAGTATGGGATTTTCATTCCCATGATGAAAATCACCAACCTGTTTCACAACAGTTTATCAATATAGTGTTTTTTTTTTCTGAGTTTGAATCTATTTTTGAAAAAATTAAGACATCTGCAAAAGTCTCACAGCTCAATATTGACCTTATGCAATTCAATAAATAAATAGTTTTCCAATTGAATGGTTATCATCCTGAGAATTTCACTGCATGCTGCCCACTCCCTTGTCTACCCAAAAGATTGCACATCTCTGGAATGCTTGCCTGTAAGTTGTCTTTGTGTGCAATCGCCAAAATTGCCGAAGGGTTTTAAATGCCTTAGATGGCCAATGCCATTGTGTATAAGAAAGACAGGTAACTACTTTTTTTAAGCTGTAGCCTTTGTATTTAGAGATTACTTCACTTTTAGCCCTGCCTTTTTCCATTAGCCTTTTAATAAGTACTTGTAACTAGTGAACTCTAAACTTCCTTTTATTGTTCAAATAAGAAAAAAAGAAAAAAAAAGATAATGTGCTGACTGTCAATTTGAGTGCAGTATTTAAGACTTCTTTTCAGTTTTTAAGAACACATTTCAGGCTCAGGAGACATTCCACAGAATCAGCAAATTCTGACAAGTATGAATGATTCACTTACACTGTGTTTTTCTATTGTGTGGTGCTCCTTTCTTCTGATACTCAATTTTACAGGCAAAATTGTCTTTGAAGAGTAAAAATGAGTGTCTACCTGGATATACAACAATCTTTGTATTGCAACATTGTGTGAATAGATTAGACTACTTCTAACATGGATTTCTTCTGAATTTAGTTTTCTTCACCGCATTCAATATTACTTAAATATTTTTTTTCTGAATTGATAGAGAATGTAATGCAATAAAAACATTAACATACTTTATTCTATCACTTAGAGCATTTTTATTCCCTTCATACCTCATCCATAAGAACGGTATACTTTTCACACCTCCCTTCTTCCACCGAGGAGCCTAGTCTATTTAAAGAGACAATCTTTAATGCCATGGTCAATGGACTCTTTTTCTTTGTGCACTTACCATGGGGTTTTCAGTTGTATGGAATGAAAGAATCCTATAGCATTGGATCTTCTTCCAGGATCTAAGCACTGGCTGGAGTCAAATCCAGCTCTGAAGGTGTTTTCTTCTAGCCAGGTTTATATTGATAACAAGAGCACTTCAGTTATCAGGGAAACTTCTTCCAGCACTCAGTTCTGAGTTTTTAGTTTGTGGAATCCTGTCCTAAGATAGAAAAAGTCATTACTTTATTGTCAAATTCTTGAACAATGGGTAGTCTTTATAATTGTTTCCAAACCCTCTCACATTTGTGCTCTGGAGTTATACAGAAGGGAAAAAAAAATAGAAAACCAAACTGAAATTAAACTAATCCAAAGTAGAACCGCCATCACCAACATACAAGATGCTCCAAGCAACAAAGAAAATGGAGCAAATGAATAAGTGGTAGTTAAGCGTTAGTTTTTATTGGAGAATGGTTTGAAGAACAAGCATGACATGAGCATATCTAATAATTCTGCAAGGCATAATGGTAAGGTTGGCCTATTTGGCAGTTATTGCAGAGCAGGAAAGCTGAAACTCATAGGAAGGAAACTAAGTGGTAGCAAATTTTCCAAGAATCACAGAATCCCGCCTATTCTACAAAAACAAACTCTATTCAGTGATGCTGAATTGTACCTTAAAGTAGAAGACTTTTCAGCAAGAAAGGATAAATGTTACAGCTTCAAGAATGTATTTATTACTGCAGCAACAAGAGAGGCTGTGCCAGTGGAACTCTGATATGTTCATTCTTCTGAAACCAAATAATGGGATCATGTACTGTGTCTTTGCAGAAGTATTTGAGCATATGTAACATTTACTAATCCGTCTTTGTCATCCTCAAACATATATGGGATAGATAAAAAAATTCCCTATTCTGTACGCATAGAATTGAAATGTAGGCTAGATTAAGAGACTTGCCCAAGGGCATAGAGGAAGTCTGAGTCTAACCATTGCTCTTGTCAACTGAAGCACCATTTATCAGGTTGCTGATTAAGTGGAGGCTCCTACATTCTATTATTGGTGATGCTGGTCTGACAAGAAGGATGCATTAGTCCTGGTAAGGTGGCATACAAATGAACCATGTTAATTTAAGTACTATTAGAAACACAAGACAGAAGGAAAAAAATCAATGCTTTGTTTTATAGTAAAGAAAAAATCAATAAGGAAAGAAATGCTTTTTTTTCTAGTATCTCAGAAAATGTGCTGGACAATAGGGAATAGTTAGAGCAGATTAAAACTATTTAATATAAGTTGGTGGTGTCCTTTTAGAAAACAGTGGTCTAGAGCTGACATTCTGTAATAAAAACCTGAGTAATATCCAAAAGTAAAAATCTGTGAGAAAGAAATAATATCAAGTACAGGCTGTTATTTTTTTAATTAAACTCGTAGCCAGCTGCAGTGAATCTGTGAAAATTGCAGAAAAGATGCTAACAAACAGAATTCAAAAATAAACATGTACAGCAAATGAGATGCCACATGTAATCCCCCAAACCATGAGGCAGGTTTACGTAAGAAACCTGACAGAGGTTCATTTCTAGTGCTGTGTTTCTGTCTCTGACAGTAGCTCATGGCAGATAGCAAGGGAAAAAAATGTAAAAACAGGACAGAAATGGAATAAAGTTTTCATGGTGTTCACTATTGCTCTTGGCAGTCTGCAGTTTAGAGACTTCCTAAACCAGAAGTTGCATCTGGGCCATCCTATTTAATAACCTTTGACATTTCTTTCATAATTTTTAACTGCTCTTTAAACACAAAATATTCTGTAGACATTGACTCCACCATATAGGTATGTATTATATTAAAAAACAGCGGTTTGGGTTCACTTTAAACTTGCTCAAACTTGCTTTAAACTTGATCATTGGGTATCCCTACTTCCTGTAGCACAACAAATGCAGAAAAATTGTTCCCTTACTCTTCCTCATATTGTTACATAGTTATCTAGCAGATTTCTGTTTCCCCTTGCTCTCTGTCATCTTTGATATTTACTTTCCCTCAAATTCAAATCATTCAATACCTTTAAATATCATTTTGCTCTTCTTTGCATCTTCACAGGTACTTTTGGTCAGAACCATACAAAACATTCAAGATGTAAATTTATGAAGTGCCATGATGATAGTCTCCTATTTGCTTTCTACTTTTCCCTAATAGTTCCTAATATTTCTTTTTGTTTTTCTTTTTGACTGTCAGTTAGCCTGGGGCACTAGATTTCAAACTATGTCTGTATACCTAATGTTAAGTCTGTCAGCTGTTTAACTTTTTCTAAACATTGATTGTCATATTATATGAAGCTTTGTTATTCCTCTTTTCACCCCTTTTCCAGATCCTTTCATAATATGGTTTAAAAAAAAAAAAAAAAGAAAAGAAGAAAAAAAGAAAAAAAAAGCTGACTGGGGAATTCTACCACTCCTATCTGTCCATGGAAAAAACAGGTTCTTTGTTTCCCACTTTCCAGATAGTTTTCTGTACATGAGGGGATCTTTCTCCTGAATCTCAACAATTCAATTTTTAGTGTCTTTTGGTGAAGGGCTTTGTCTAAAGTTTTACGTAAACTGCAATTTAGTCCATTTCACTAGCTGGGTCATTCTTCACCATATTTTCAGTGACTTAAGAATTTTAAGAAATTTGTGATGCATGGTTCATTCCTTGCTGTAACGTATTTGCCATGCATTTATAAATTTGTGTATGTTTTATGGCCTCACCAAATTTGCATGTCAGCCAAATGAAAGTTGTTGATTTACAAGTACTTATTATTTCATAAGAAATGCTTCCTTCTCAAACATATTCAAGTCTTCTAGGAAAGACTTTTATAAGATCTCTTTCCTCCTGATTAATGGGTCACATTTATCCCCACACTTGTTGATTTCCTCAAAGAACGCCAACAGGTTTGTGAAGCGTAAATGTCTTGCTTGACCCTCCTATAATATATTATTTTCTTCATATGCCTACTATTTTTATTCATCATCATTTTTTCAGCCAATATGTATAAGTCAGATTTTCTTCTATAGATTTTCGCACTACAGATGTCATACTTTTCTGTAACTACTATCTCTGGAACCCCATGAAACCCTTAAATCAGTTGATGTTACATTCTTCTGATAACAAGGCTGATGTGAGAAATTGTACATTACTGTTCTATTTCAGTATTAAGCTAGATATCTTGGAAGAATCCTGAGAAATCATTGCTGATTTTTATATCAATTTTGTTTTAAAACCTTCAGTTTGAGACACATGCTTTGATGCACCACTGTAAAGAAAGATTCTCCCAGAGCGAACAGACACAAAGAATTCATTTAGCTTCCCTGTTATGGCCTTGTTTCCTCCAAGAGCTCTTCATGTAGTTTGTTTCAAAGAGATGGTTAGGTTTCTTCTTCCCTTGCAAAACTAATGTTAGTATGTTATTCTTCAGTGACAGGAATCAAAGAACAGAATACGTTGGGTATTATTTTCTGGTCGGTACCAAGAACATATGTGTACTGACACACACACACGATCTTGGGCTGCATTTTGGATACTGTGGAAGAGAAGCCCAGACACTCAAAGAACAGTGGAAGAGAAAAGGTCTGGTAGGTCTATCCTGAGCAAGAAGTGAAAGCAAAAAGAAGTGACTTTTCTCCTCCAAATCAAAGCCTCATAAGAACATACCAGATATTTCAACAGTCTTAGCAGTTATGATACGTACCAGTTGTGACTATGCTTTACTGGTGTAGTCCTTTTGAAGGTGGAACAAAATAAGCATGCAAGGACAAGGCTGTGTTTGTGATGTACTTTATTTGAAGGCAGTCCTTTGGGAAACAGGTAAATTCTCTAACTTCCTGTTTGCTGTATAGCTTTTAAATAGTTTTGTACACAGGTAAAAAGTCTGACAGATTTTTGTTTTGTTTTTATTTTTCACCTGGGATTTTAAGATTGATACAGGCTGCCTGTACTCTGCACTCTGCCGGATGGAAATTTTTTGATGAGAGTTTCTGTTAAGCAGTACCCCTTGAGGGAGACTGGACATAGCTATGGGAGTGTAGCTGCTTCACTGGAATTTTCAAAGGGGGAAATTGGGCAGCAGGACAATAACTGTTATCCAGTGGCTGAGCCAATTCAATAGGATGCAGGAAACTTCCACGTCTATGCTTTTGCCACGTCTATGCCAGTGAGTCATTCCCATTGGGTGGTCTTTGATGGATGTATTTCTTTCTCCACACTTATGTAAATAATCCTTGATCTGGAGAGAGATGTTGAGATCTATAAATCATAGATACTGGGCTAGGCAATATAAGATGCAGCACTGAGAATGCTACTGGAATAACTGTGGCTTTGGGGAATGAAAGTTAGATATTCTGGGCTCTTTATCATCAAATACAATTTAATATGAATTATTTAATTTGAGCACAATTCACTTTCTACTCCTTAAAAAGAATGGAAAATCACTTTACTTATAATATGTCAGTGATCCAGAAACACTTCAAAAGTCTCTCTCAGATGTCTTCTCCCTCCTGAACACACCCGTTCATATTCTAACTCATAGTGTGATGATCTCAAACGTAAGTCTAAATCGAGAAAATCTAAAATCTCTGAAAGAAGATTGGGATAGTTCAGTAAATGTTCTAACCATACTTTACTATGGATCTGCAAACACAGTCTAATGATGTTGAAATTCCAACCCAACCCACCCCCAAAACCTGCCACTGACTCTCTGAATTCTTCCCTGCTGTTCTCCTTGGCAGGCCACTTACTGCACTGCCAGAGCAATTCTCCAGGCAGAGCTGAGATATCTTTTATTTTTCATTCCAATGAGCCTTTATTGTGAGGGGGCAGGAACAGATCAGACGAAGGAAGAGGATTTATTGGCTTGGGTTTTGTGTGTACTTTTTTATTTTATTTTTATAGTGTGCAGTTCTGGGATGACATATACCCCTTTAGGTCTATTTTCCAGATTCTTCTTAGATGCTTATAGTTAAAATGAATCATTATTTCTTTATGCTAGTTCTTTTCTGAGTATGTAAAATCCAAGTTTCGTCCCCCCCGAAAGTCGGACACAGTGTTCCAGTTTTCCCTGTGTCGCTACTACATTCTGTCCCTGATGCAGCATCAGTGCTGTTTGCAATATATTGCATATATCTGTGACGAGAAATTTGACCTGAGGCTTGTCGTCAAGCTCCTACGGCCTTGATATAATCGACTGTTTGGCTTTTGACAGCCCTCTTCAGCAATTGTATCAATTAACCCTGTGGACTGAGGGATCCTCACTCCAGCACAACACTAAATTTCTCCCCTCTAGACAAAAAAATTAATGGATCATTTAAAGCAGGTTTCTTCCTGAATCACCTACTGAAACCTCTGTTGAAGATGAAGAAGAATTGTGGTACCTATTTGCCATAAACTCAACAACCAAATAATAAAACACTTCTAATACATCAAGAGCCCTTGACTGTCCAGCTGCCAACTGGCAAGTAAAAGAGTACCGTATCTATCCACGTGGCTTCTTTATCCTGTGGCATGTTTGGCAATCTTAAATTATTATAGTGGTTTCACACCAGTAGGTTGCTCAGCACCACCATGCCACTCTCTCACTCCCACTCCTCAAAAAGGCAGGGGGAGAAAATATGTTGAAAAAAGTCAAGGGTTGTGATAAGGGCAAGGAGATCCCTCACCAAGTACTGCAACAGGCAAAACAGACTTAGCATAGGGAGATTAATATACTTTCTTGCCTATCACTCACAGACTAGAACAGTGAGAAAATAAAAGCAAACTAAAAACACCTCCTCACCCTCCCCCCCACCCCCCATCCACCCTCTTCCACCTCCTCCCCACGAGTGGTGCAGGGGAACAGGGAATGGGGGCTGTGGTCAGTCCCTGACCCTTCGTCTCTGCTGCTCCTTCACGGTCCCTCCCTGCCCCTGCTCCACGCGGGGTCCCTCCCACGGGATGCCGTCCTTCCTGAACTGAGCCTGCGGGGGCTGCCCACAGGCAGCAGCTCTTCAAGCACTGCTCCCACATGGCTCCGTACCACAGGGTCCATCCCCCAGGAGCAAACTGCTCCAGCACGGGTCCCCCACGGGCGGCAGCTCCCCCCAGGCCCCCTGCTCCTGCGTGGGCTCCTCTCCACGGGCTGCAGCTCCGGCCCGGGGCCTGCTCCTGCGGGGGCTCTCCATGGGCCGCAGCCTCCTCCAGGCCACATCCACCTGCTCCACCGGGGGCTCCTCCACGGGCTGCAGCGTGGAGATCTGCTCCGTGTGGGACCCATGGGCTGCAGGGGGACAGCCTGCTCCACCAGGGGCCTCTCCACAGCCCGCAGGGGAACTTCTGCTCTGTAGCACCTCCTGCCCTCCTACTGCAGTGACCTTGAGGTCTGCAGTTTCTCCCTCCTCTCTCCCAGGTGCTGTGGTGCAGCAGTTTTTTTTCCCTTCCTTAAATCTGCTCTCCCAGAGGTCTAACAGGGTTGCTCCCTGGCTCAGCCCTGGCCAGCAGCAGGTCCCTTTTGGAGCCGGGCTGGAGCTGATTCTGATCTGACTGGGCTCTACTCACAGAAGCCACCCTGCAGACCCTTGCTACCAAAACCATGCCACGTAAAATTAATACAATCATAAAGCTTGAGGGCAAAATGGTATTCTTTAATTTGAACCCAAGTTCCTGGCAAATTAATATCTGTCAGGTACACATCAAAGTAGAGTAGGTTGATAGTGTAATCTGAGTATTGCAGCACAAAAGACTATAGAAATTAAATTACAGTTGTGATATGTGCAATCCAGACTCTAAAGAGCAATATGTAACACCAAACCTGGAAACCAATCGTATGAACTAAGGCAGCAAAGGAAGCAGTGAACATATTCTCATTAAATTTTGCTTCTATCAAAAGCCCGAGTCAACCTGTCAAAGAAATCCCATTAGAACCAAAGCAAGAGCCTAGATACAGACCCAGTGAACTACTACTGGAGTTTTGCCTCTGCTCCAGGGACTTTCTTCCATCTACAATTCACCACAGATTTGTTTAACAGCAGGAACTGTTTGTTTAAGACCTCAGGTGTGCTTGATATTTTCTTTTGCAAAAGCAGATATAACCTTCTCCATTTTTCTAAAGAAAAATTAATCCCAACTGAGAAAAAAAAGCACTGGAGAAAGAAGGATTTTTTTTTCCTTCCTTTATCTCATTCAATTCTGCTTAATTGAAAAAGTAAAAAAGTTCTGAGAGCCTATTCTTACACGTTTACTCCTTACTTACAGCATCACTAGGAAAAAAAAAAAAAAAAGTTTTAAAATAAACTCCAGGCAAAAGACTTTGAGGAAGAGAGTTGCAAGCCTGTGCCATAATCAGCCATGTCACTTCCGTGAAAGGACCAAAAGTGTTTTTCACTAGGCTTTTACCCAAAGACAGCTAGCTAATATTAATAACATTCGTACTCTGGGAGAAATGCAGCCTAGGGGTCTGAGCTATAAAGGCTCCGGTCACCTGCAGCTCTGATCAACTTCAATGGGAAGTAGATATCTCTGTAGATCAGAATTTACAGAAACAGAAATTCAGCCTGAGGATAAAATGAGATTTTTTAAAGAAATTTAACTTACAGAGAGAAATGTGACTGCTTAAGGTGGCTGCAGGTTGCGTGTCAGGGGGTCTCTCCAAAGGCCCCAGCTAGCGTTTGATGGAGTCGTGGCAAGGAATCTAACATTGTGACTACAAATCATCTCAATTATTCCTCTCCTTAATTTAAAAACAAACAAACAAACAAACAAACAAACAAAAAAAACAATCGTAAATGATTGATTTCCATCTGATATAGGGGAAAATGAAACCCCAACAGAATATCAGACATAAAAGAGTGAATGGTATGACAGCTTTATCTTTAAGGAATAACTTGTTCCCAGTTCTTTGAATGATCCTTATGTAGAAGTTAGTGGTGTGAAACAAAACCTAATTTCTTGAATAAAAGTTCTAGAATTCATCCCAATAGTCCATGAAAATTGTGAATGTGCAAATAAACATCTGTTCTCAAATCTGTCAGGAAAAGAAATTTAACTGGAGCCTTGTAATAAAAGGAAGACAAAAGATGACATGAGGATAAAGAACTCTAATTATTTAAGTTTCAGAAATCAAACAGCTAGTGGAACAAAGCTCATTTCAACGTCAACACCTAGATTGCTTTCTCAGCTGATAGCTATTTTGCAGAAAATAGTGATGGGGGCTGAACTGCAGTTAAGAACCAAGGAAAAGAACTGGACAGTGTGCTTTTAGTGTATGGTAAGGGCTAAATTTTCAGAAGTCCTGGACATTTGTTTGTTTCCCCTGTGACACTAATTGCCATTTTTTCAGAGCAGTTAAGTGCCCAGTAGGCTCAGGTCCTTTGACAATCTGGTTCACTGCTATCCTAGTTACCTGCTTGGCTAGGTAGGACTGTGGAAAGACTTCCCAAGTCTTATAGCCACCAGATTAACTGGTTTGCTTGTTCTTTTTCTCTGCTGCTGCTGCTGTTTTTAGGCAGACCCAGGCTACAGCTCTTTATGAAATTACTGCACTTGTTCTACAGCCTGTGTCTGCTTGAGGAGTCAGTAATTGTGCTAAAGCCTCATTTAATTTTACTAATGGGGAAAGGAAGGTTTTATTTTGAAAACCTTTGAAGTTAAGAATTGAATGTCCTATGAGGATGGCCAAGTTAGGAGTGGTTAGTTCAACCAAACCAATTTATGGCTGACTTGGTGTAATATTCTTAAAGGTCTTCAACAACTGTTTTACTGCTAGAGCAAGACTTGACTTTTAACTTTTTTTCAGCTAGAGCTTTGCTGGTTCGTGCTCTATGATAGCCTTTCTACAAACAAGTTAAATAGGCTTGCATTAGCAGGGGCTGACACCTTGGAGCACAAGGCCCTGTTTATGTGAAATTTTGTTTGGGTCATGTTTAGGGAATACTTTCTAGTTAGGGTTAGATTTCACGGAACTATTAGGATTTGAGCCACGTTTTCTTCCATCTGTTTCTAAGCCCTGAACTGAGCTATAGGGCAGTGTGAGACGAGGTTTGCTTAGTTCTTCTTGCTGGAGATGTTCTGCTTTGAAAGTAGTGATGGCTCCTTCTCCAACAAAATGTGTTATGTGTATTAAACAGAATGGTATCATGTGAGAAATTAATTGCCGGTAGACCAGTGGTCAGGGTATTTTAATGGGAAGATGGGACCATGGGGTTAAATAAGCTTAGGCAGGGGAGGGAGTGATCTTGTAGCTTGGCATGGAACATTCAATCCCTGATCTACTGGTCACGTGTCACAGAGGAGATCTTGGCAGCATCTAAGCTCTCCCCTTCTTCATGTATCTTATAACCACCTAATGCGAAGAGTCCATTATTTACAAGCCTCTGCCGGAAATAACTCTCCAGCACGACTGTGGATAGCCAGGGAAATTGCTTTGTTTCTTATCTTCTTCCAACAAACAGTAAACTAAAGCAGCACAACCAACTTTCATTATCAAAATTACACAACGTGTCCATTTCGTTCATGTCAGACGTGGTACCATTAGCACCCTGCTTGCTGCTGTTGTTCTAATGACATCAGTATAGCAAGGTCTGGTGATAACAACTGAACAAGGCATCAAGCTTTCGCATGAATGAACACCTAAATCTTGAATCCATAAAAGGGACCTAGTATATCAGCTATTCAGCTATGAACTCAGTATCTTACTAGGGAACAAAGGCAACGTGGAGCAAATGGAGTACTGAGAACGGAAGAAGAGAGAGAACCGGGAGCTTTGTATTTCCCTCTCAGCTCTGTTACTGACCTGCTGTTACTGACCTTCAGGATGCTCTCCCTTCCCTTCTTTCTTGGTCACTGGAGGATGTGCAGTTCTACGAATACTAATGCTTTAAGCATTTGTGCAGTGCCTACATGTGGGGGGTCCCAGTTTATTGGGGGTCTCTAGGCCCTGTATGCAAACACAGAAAAATAACTTTCATTTGTCTGTTTTCCAGCTCAAGTTTTAGCCCAAAGACTGCATACTCTGTTGTTTTTTTGTTGTTGTTAGTGGTGGTTTTCTTTTCCTCTGCTCTGATAGCTCATAGTCTAAATCATAATTTCTGAGCCATGTAACTTTTTTTCATTAAAAGCAGACAGAAAACTATATCAGCAGCCTCTGTGATTGCAGAACTTACTGAATGTAATCATCTCCAGTAATTAGATCTAAAGACAGAACACTTGGGAATGTGCAATTCATGAAAGTTTCAATGTTACAAATTGTAATTTGTGCAGTTTTTTTAAACTATGAAATTATCAAACTTATATGAATGACTTTAAAGGCCTTACTGGGCCTTTAATTTAAAAAAAGGACAACAAAATAATCCATTGCATACCTGGTACTGTATCAGAAGTACTTGCTAAGAGGTACAGAGAATTCTACAATAGTGTACAGAAGGGTGATGTTCATAGAATCATAGAATATCCCATGTTGAAAGGGACCCATAAGGATTATCCAGTCCAACTGCTGGCACCACACAGGTCTACCCAAAATTTTAGACCATGTGACTATGTGCGCAGTCCAAACGCTTCTTAAACTCCGACAAGCGTGGTGCGTGACTACTTCCCTGGGGAGCCTGTTCCAGTGTGTGACCACCCTCTTGGGAAAGCACATGGGTTTGAACAACAGAATTAGCAGAATTTTCTTATAGATTGATGTCTTAATAATAGGTTTAAGTTCTGATTGTGTCAAGCATACATTGGGCATTAATGCAGGTGCTGCGTCGTACAGAGTCGCGTCGCTGGTGTGCAGTAAGGGACAAGATCACCGCACACCTTCAGTACCAACCAGTAGAAGGCTGTTCTTCTCTACCAAGCCATTTTTGTGAAGCTTTAAGGATTCAATTCCTCTACCAAGCTTAGCTGAGCCTGACCAACAAGTTCAAAAGGAGAGCAACAGGACCCCATGCATGTGCATTATATAGTATATGTCATTGTAAAAGATTCATTCTTTACAAACTACATAGTAATGATGAAACAAAGGAAGGGCAGAAAATAGGAAAAGTTTGAAGATGCACTCTGGAAAGCATTTCACCAAAGCTTTTATATCTAGAGGTGCACGCTCAGTGAGTTTTGGGGATTATCCCCTAAGATGCATGATGTTCTCTGAGTTTGCAAATCATTACATTACAGGATCAGCTGGCTGGTGGTAATTTTAATTCTGTAAACTGTAGTGAGAAATGCAGGCTTTCACACACATTACTGTGAATCCCTAAACTTTCAAAGATTTGAATTTGCAATCTTCATTTCACCATATATTTCATTTGCTTCTCTGATACAAATGAAAAAAAAATCAGTTGTGATACAAAGCATTTTACATGTTTGATGAAGCAAATGCTGTAGAAGATCAATTTTTTAATTTTTTTTTTTCAGATTTTAAGGGCTTGTCTTTGTGGGACATGAGTTATAATTACCAACTATCCATGGTCTTATTATATATTAATAATGTTGTCATGAGTATTTGAGTAAGAAAAAACATCTTTTTAAAAGATTCTTTTTAATTTCAGATGCATATATATGTATGCATCATTCTGAAAATAACCTATGTTTTTTTACAAATAATTTAAAGAAAAACAAATACTAAACCGTATAATTCCTGTTATGGAAGTTTTAAAGAAAATTAAAGAATGAAATTAAATATTGGTTTGAGCTATAATACTAAATCAGTTTTGACAATAAGAGCCTTTATTTTTTGTTATCTTCGTGTAGGGTTGAGAAGATATTTTTTTTTATTTCCACTTATTCATTAAGCCTAGTTCAATGTTTAATACCATAACAGTTGAGAAATCCTGTGAAAACTGGAGAGGAAAGTTGTGTTTTTGTCTGGGGGGGCAGATGGTTGCTTCTTTTTCCTCCAGTAATATTAAAAAACTATGAAAGGATAAGATACTAATTTAAAATGTCAAACAATATGGAACAGTGTTTGTTTTTTTCCATGAAACCTGTGAAAGCTGATGATTCTTCTATTGAAATTTACTGTGAGCACAAATGTATCTAGAGCAACTTGAGTAACAAACAAAATAAGGTAATTATAAATAATAAAGGCAAAAGTTAACACTGATCTGTACTTTCAACTGAATTTCAGATTCCATCCGAATAGAGCTAGGCACAAGCTTTAGAAATACTTCATTCAGTTTTGTAACACAACAATAATGCAAAAACAAAAACCAAAGTGCATCCTTTGGTTTGCAAAGGGAAAGAATGAGGTATACTGTTAATACTATGTTTATAGAAAATACTCTATTTAAATGTTCCATGCTATTTTGTACATGCCCACACATATGTACATGCAAACATGCTTTGTTACCTCTTTTCAAGCAAAAATGCAGTAACGTCAAATAAGCTTGTGAGCTATTATTAAAATTAAATTTCCCCTGGGCAACTAAAATTGGGGTGAAAATATGCGCATGAAAACCCATTTATAATCACTCTTGTGTCCCGTAATTACAAGCACAAAATATTGTGCTTTGAATACACAATTATTTTTCCTCAGAATGAACCCATATGCACAGGTCATGGTTTCAGCTTCTCCTTCTCCCTCTCCAAAGGTTTCACTACTCAATTTTTAGTATTATTTAGCTACTGTGGCTAAGATGGTAATAACACTTCTCTAAAGTTTACATTTGCAAAACCTCCGTCAGCTTTGCAACAGGCATATAAAAGAAAAGTGATTTAAACCGGCAGAACTTGTACATGTTGTATAAAAAAAGTAGCATGTGTTTCCCTCTCTCTTTAATGTTGCATTAATGGGCATAAAGGGAATTGTTGCTGAGTTGGAATATATACATTAGCTTCCTCTGAGCTTAAAGGGGCAGAGAAATTGATCTCACCACAGAAAGTGAGCTTTTCTCTTCATGATTTTACTTGAGCCGTGAGTTGTTTTAAACAAAACCAATCTTCATTCCCACAGTTTAGAATAAGACTTTTTTTTTTTTTTTAAATTAAGAATGTGTTTTATTTCTATTTTACCTAGATTTTGCTAAAGTTTACTAGAGACAAATCATAAGTTAAAGGCGGGCTTTTCAGAACTTAAGTCAGTAGCAGCAAAGACCTTTTTTAAAAGATGTTTCATAAACAGATGACATCCAAAGCTTAAATTTCCCATGGTCTATGGAGATGATTTTTGTATTGCAAGTAAAAATAATAATAAACAATATGTATCTCCAAGCATGTAAAAATTTGATTTGCAGAAGCGTGAGGAAAGTCCTTGTACTGGAGAGCCCACAGTCTAAATGACAAAGGGATTTTTAAGTTTTGTATTCTTGCATGTTAAGCAGAAAAAATAATGTTGTAACATATCATTATATGATGAATAATTTAAAAACAATTAATGACAACAGACAATTGCAACTACAGCTTGTGTGATAATTCTTCAATAACTACTTATCAGTCAACTAAAGAGACGTCAGAGTAGTGAAAAACGAAAGAACTAGAGCAGTGTGTGCACAGTAGCCTTTGAGAAGTGGCATGGCATAAAGAAAATAGAAGAAATAAAAATGAAAAGATGAAAGCTAACCTAGTTTTAAAATAGTTATGGAAGCTTGCTTTTTTTTTTCTTGAAGAGTTGTTTAAACTGCTTATTTATAATTCAGCCTCTCAAATATACATGAATTGTTAGAGTAATGTGTACCTTGGCTTTGTCTCTTTGTGTTTCCAGACTGACTGCTATTTGAAGGCCTTATTTTATACAGCTGGGCTAATACTATTCCACAAATTGCTACCTTTCTAAAGCTGTGATGTGAACCTGCCTGAACAACTGCCACTTTAGCACCACAATAAAAAATACCTTTCATATAACAACTCTCTTCCTTTCAGGAGGAATAATGAAACGAAGCAAAATAAAAAGGAATGATCATCCGTTTCCCCAAGTAGCAAATCTGACAGTGCACATAGCCGGAGGAGTCACTCTTTGAGGATATTTTCTCCCCTATAAAATTCTGGACATTCAGAGATGCTCAATGGCATACACATCCTGCTGCACGATTCACACTGAGTATGCCCCATACTCACAGTGACACCACATCATCAAAGCCCACCCCGCCATTGCACGGGAACACCTCTCACTCCACAGGCTTGCAGAGGTTCCTCCTTTTTTGTCTCTATGTGTTCTCATTGAACACAGGGGGATACCAGGAGAAACTTCTTTTATTACATTTGGAAAGATGGGGCATGCTGCCTGCATGAGAGCAGGTGAAGGAAAGCATGCGGTACATGCCCCCTGGTGCGTGGAAGCTGCAGGAGGCTGTATGCCTGCATTGGGGTGAGCATGCACATACTCCAGGCCTCACTCTACTCGTGTTAGGCTAAAGATGGTTGTCTTCAGTGCTCTTAGATGTCCAGATGAAGTGCCTGAATAGCTGTGAGGTTTTGTTTTCATGTGGCTATTAACAGGCAGACAATTGGTTTTTAACTTGGTAAAAGGTATAGCCTATGTTTGGGGTCTATTTCTTCACACCAAGGCTACTCATTAAAAAAAAAAAAAAACAGTTTTCAAAATTTCAGTATCCCTAACCTTAGAGAGCAGATGTTTAATTAAGTTTCCTGTCTAACAGCCAGCTTTTGCACTCTCTCAAGCCTGGGCTAAAGAAAACGGTCATCATACCAGTTTAACTTAAATCATTCCCTGACACCACCATTTCTATTTCAGCTACTGAAGCCTTTTTGTTTTACCTTTAACTGCTTCCTAGCAGAATTAAGATAAACTAGTATAGACTGTTTTAAAAGAAGTGTGATGACTGTATCATGACTGTTTTAGCTAATGCAAGAATCTCAGGCAGACGAACAGAAGGGAAAGTGCCTTGAACAGAGATGCAGAGTTTGATTCTCATCCAGAGATGCAGTTACTACTGCAGTTGCAGATGCTACTGTTGCCTAGTGGAAGAGCAGAATGGGGAAACCTGGACCTGCATTTCTTGTAACAAGAAGTTGTTACAAGTGGCCTTGAAGTAAGAGTCTCATGTTTCTCTTTTCTAGTTTAGAATTCACATTGAAGGAAACACCAAACATTTGGTCCACTAGCAGATATGGAAGATTTTGACTATAGTATTCTTAAATTTTATAGTACAACACTACAAAGTGGTCAGGTCTCAGTTCTGCAAAGGTCCTAGCACTAGGTACTATCCATCACTTGATGTATCTGTGAAGCAGAATGCACAGAGGCTGAAGTTCAATAAGAAATCTTTAAGATGAAGAGAACAGGATATTCACTTCTTACTTGGCCAAGGAGGCAAAGATGAGCTGCAGTTTGATCCTCTGAAAGCTCTAAGGGTTTGCCTTTCCTTTCACACAGCAGTATCTTGAACCTTCAGCCCTGGCTGATCTATGTGCTGAGTAGTTAGATCAGGGAGAGGCAGAGGTCTCCTACAGAGAGTTCCGAATGCTCAAGATCCTTTCAGCCTTCGTACCAGAGCTTCACATGGGAACACGTGAAAATGTTAGAACCATAAATTAGCTTTTCCCTCCTCTTCATCAAAGGCAGCCTTACCTTCCCAGGTCCTCTATTTCATTCTGTCTTGCTCTAGCCACCACTAACTTCTGCCTGAAAGCAAAGTTTACATACTTGTAAGTGCAAAGTTCAAGTTTTTCTTACACTATAAGTGATGTTGCATACTGGTTGCTCAGCCCATGTCCTGGTTTAAGCTATATCAGGCATAAAGTTACTGTTTAAGAAAAAGCAAAGATTCAATTCATTATTCAGAAGTAATGATAGGATAATTAGAAGACAAATACTTCTTAATGATTATTAGTAGGAAATGAGAAAGGTCTAGCTTAGCTCTATGACATATAGTCTAGAAACTGTATAGCAATCTGGAATTTCATTCTGCTAGTGTAACTATTTGGCTTCCTTGCATCCTTCAAAACTTTAGTCTTGTATCTTGAAGTTTTAGAAGATTAAACCATTATTTGTCTGGTGAATATTCGACTCAGAGTTATGAGATGGTGTTAATGGAAATAATTTTGTAAGCTAGGCCAGACTCATAGATGTTCAGAGAACCCAGCTGACAAAGAGTTTAGCACCTGCATCCTCCCATGGAGCAGTTTAAGTGCCTGGGTTTTCACAAGTAACAGTCACTCGTGAAGGTACTTACCAGTGAAACATTAATATCCAGCAAATTTTCATTGCTCTCCTGAGTGCGGATACTGCAGTGCTACAGTTTTAATGAAAACATTTCTGAAAACATTGCCTAGCCTAAAAAATTCTTCTAGTGCCAAGTACTCAGGGGAATCCAGCCCCAGCCACGAGCAGGAGGAGCAGGGCGCCGCAGGCTGCCAGGGATCCACTGCAGCAGCGGGGTCAGCGCACCTGGGACCGCTCTGGAACATCTATACAGCAAAACCCAGAAATTATTGCACTGCTATGTCATCTAATGCAGGTTAACAGGGAATAAATAAGCGAGCAAATAAGCAAATAACCTTTTGGGTCCCAAGCCTTTGCCCGGCTCCAGAAGGAAAGCACCACGCTTACAGACCCCTCTCCAGCTTTTCTTTGGCGTTTCCGTCCCAGCAGCCGGACTGAAGGCGCTTCAGCCATTATTGCTAAAATAGCCGCTTCTGCCCATTTCCCCTGCAAAAGGGAGAAAACGTTGCCGTGCCGAAGCACCTGCCAGCCGCTGGGAAGCACAACCCCACTTCCCACCTCGCCCATCTCCCCCCCCGCATGGCCAGGGAAGGCTGCCGAGGCAGGGCGCCTCACAAAGCTCCCCGACCCCCTTCCATCCCTCTCCCTCCCGTTGCTGCGAGGCCCGGAGCCCCCCGGCCCCCCAAAAACCCCCCAGCCGCCATGTGAGGGAAGCGGGGCCGCGGCGAGCCCGCCCCCAGGGGCGGCGGGGCCTCGGCTCCGGCTGAGGGAGGGAGGGAGGGAGAGAGACGAGGAGGGAAGGAAGGAGGGTTGGAAGGAGGGCAGGCAGCCCGCAGCCCAGCCATGGCAGCCGGCCGGGGGGCCCGGAGCCGAGCCCGCAGGTAGGGAGCGAGGCGGCGGCCGGGCTGGGGGCTGCCCGGCGCCCAGCAGAGCCCCCCGAGGGGGCCGGGGCGGCGCTGCCCGGCCCGCCGGAAAGTTTGGGGCAGGGCCCGCGGGGCTCCGGAGGCGGGCGGGGAGGGAAGGAGGAAGGGGGGGGGGGGGGGCTCTTAAATGGCTCCGGGGAGCCCTACCTCGGCCGCGGGGCTGCGCCGGCAGCTGGCAGCGCCTTGGCTTCCCGTGGCCGGAGCAGGTATTTTGGTTTGCTTTGCCGGTTGGCGGTGCGGGAGCCGGGAGCGCCGCTAAAGTGCGGAAGGTGCGGGTGAAACGTGCCCCCCTGCAGGAGCTCCGTGGGGCTCCGCCTGGCCTCAGGAGCACGGGAGGAGGAGGAGGAGGAGGCGGCGGTGTGTGCTTGTGCGGGGAGTTGAGGAGCGGGGCGGCTCGGCTCTGCGCGCTTTAACGGGCTCGCTCTTAGTTGTCCGTTAAAACAAACGTCCTCCCCGGTGGGTATGAAGCCGAAAAAAAACCAAACTTCACTCTGAATAAGAGGTTAGTGAAAACCATCGGGCATGCAGTCAGCAAGCAGGGCTCAACCGGCTGATCTCGGCTCCGGACCGCGCTGCGTTTCGGGGAGCTCCGCTTAATTCGGCGCGTGCCCCCCCGACGTGTGGCCGTAACCCCACGGCGCCCCGATCCTCGGCAGGCCGCCGCTGCCCCGAGCTGCGCCTCCTGCTTTTACCGAGCCGAAGACGTCCGTGCCCAGAGCCCTGCTATTTATGAGACATCGCGGAGCCGGGCTGGAGGAGGGATGCAGCACCAGGCTGTTGTTTGCCTCTGGCGCGAGGTGCCGAGGCAGGCTGCGTGTTGTTTGAGATGTTGGAGGCGCGAGGGGGGAGAGAGGCGCGCGAGCTGAAGTGTTGCTAATCGCTCTCTTCCTAGGGACCGTGGATCTGCGGAGCGCTTCCCTCCGATGTGAATGCAGTGTCCCCTGTGGGATGCAGTAGGTGATGCCCAGCTCTACTGCAATGGCAATTGGAGCTCTCTCTAGCTCGCTCCTCGTAACCTGCTGCCTCATGGTTGCCCTCTGTAGCTCCACCATACCCGTGCAAAAACTGGCCAAGGCTCAAGACAAACAGGAGATAAAAGCGAGCCAGGAAAAGAGGGATCACACATCGACAAGGGATAGCCAGACAGGCCCGGGGAAGATGAATGAGATCGGCAGGAGCGGGAGGGAGGAGGGCACCAGGGACTGGAAGAGCAAAGGAAGCAGGACCTACTCGAACAAGGAGTCGTGGACTAAGCAAAAGCAGGCTTGGAATAGCCAGGGCACGGGAGGTAAATCCGGGAGCGTTCAAGTCCAGGAGCAAAGGGACGCAGCTGCCGAGGACCCTCGGGTGGCTGAAGACTCGTCTCTCCCGGCTGCTGTGGCGAGCGCTACTCCCGAGCCTCCGGAGGAGTATGCCTACCCGGACTACCGCGGGAAGGGCTGCGTGGACGAGAGTGGCTTCGTCTACGCCATCGGGGAGAAGTTTGCGCCGGGTCCCTCCGCCTGCCCCTGCCTTTGCACTGAAGAGGGACCGCTGTGCATACAGCCCGAGTGCCCCAGGCTCCACCCTCGGTGCGTTCATGTGGACACCACGCAGTGCTGCCCGCAGTGCAAGGAGAGGAAGAACTACTGTGAGTTTCGGGGGAAAACCTACCAGACCCTGGAGGAGTTCATGGTAAGGGCCGAAGCAGAAAGTCGTTTCGTGGGTCCTTCTGTCACTTGAAGTGACGTGGTGGTGTCGAAATGCTTTCTCGGAGGGTGTTTTGGGCCTCCCCCTCCCCTTTTCATTTCTGTGTTAATGCAACTTCTGCAGTGCTGTAAAATATTCCCCTCAAACATGACCTTTCTTGTTCTGTGATACTGTAACATTTTTAAATGAGGGGGCTGATCTTTATTAATTCCTCTGGTATTTACAGTAAAAAACGCTACTGGAAGGGATGCTGCTGGGTGGTAAAGTAGATTTTATGAGAATTTCCAGCATTGCATGGGTTCCCTTAGTCTACCATTAACAGTGAAACTTCTGCCTTGCAGGGATCAAGCAGGGTTTGGGGAGCTGACTCCCACTCCTAGTAATCGGACAGTGGTGATAACCTTTTTCCTAAGTCATTACTTTTCTCCTTGTTATTTGCTGCTTGAATTGGGCTGCCAAGGTTGTGTAATACTTGGTTTCTGAGAATGGTTATGGGCCTTCTTTTTAGTAAGAGCATGGCTTACAATCTGGATTACAGTGATGCTTAAACAAAGGACTTGAAAAGCTTTGTTTAGAGAAAACCTTTCAGAGCAGGGCCTTTTAAGCATCACTGTGCAAGATCATTATTGTTGAAAACGCAACTTGTTTATTACGTTGTACTGAAAAGTTCAAGAGTTGGGGCCAATTTCCTGGTTGCTTCTCTTGACTTTTTCCCTTTTGTATTTTATAGTGGCTGAGATCTGCAGGCAGGCTCTAAGAATATGCTTGGGAATGACTGTTAGATACGGGTCTGATTCAAAACCCCAGTGTGAACACACCTGAGATTTTAGAATTGAATAGGTTGAGGGGAGTGTGAAATCCAATTCAGAGCTCCGGCAGCTTGAGCCCCTTGCAAGGTGGAGAAAAAGAAAATGCATTTGTGAAGGCCGTAAATAAGTTACCACCTCTGTTCTCTGTGGTACTTACGTGTTCTTAGAAACTTGGTTCAATTTGTAATGTCTTTCCACATTCTTCAACTTACTGAGAAATAAATAAATAAAGGAGCAGAAAGACTCCCCTCAGAGTAAATTCCAGCATTTCCCCATGGCCTCTTCAGGTAGGCAAGTGCAGAGCCGTGGTTTTCAAAGCGTGGCAGGGAACATGGTGTCCTCCCTTTTGCCGTGTTGCCCTCAAGGACTGTGTTCAGCTCTGGGGCAGCAGTTTTCCAGTTTAAGAGGAAGAAGTTAGGTTTAACAGGGGCTGGTTGGTGTGACGTGACATTTTCAGAGGTGGGTTTGGGGATCCTTTCCTTTCCAGCACAGCTAATTCGAGAGGGTGGCCAAAGCAGTCATGCTTCTGCACGTGCTCTCTGTAGGTCTCCTTATGGAAGTTTTAAAGGCTTTTCCTCACTGTTTGCTCATGCTTTTCTGACAAGTTGCACTTCTTTATCTGTATACAGTGCTGTTGTATTAATGGCTGTAATCTGAAATGCCTTGTTAAGTGTGTGCCAAGAGGATAAAACCTTAGGGCTTCCTGTTATACTTGAACGTGGCTGGCAGCCTCAGTAAAAAGGGAATGCCCAACAGTGACACTTACAGAAATGTTGTTCTGCAAAGGCTTTGGCTTTCAACTTTCTTTTTAATCCTATTTGGCCTTTAGCAGCTAGCTGTGTTGATGCCCTTCTGTAATGGAATATCATTTTCCTTACTTCTTTGTGTTAGACAGCTTTGGGAAGCAGGGAGAATGGGTGCCTGCTCCAGAAATTCAAGGGAAGTTATCAGCACAGCTAGGCAGTGGGTTTGCAGCCTGCTTGTTTCGGCATGTGGGGTCATTGGTTTTTAGTTGGGTTCCCACCTTGGTTCCAATAATACGAGCACGCAAGTGTAAACGCAGGCATTTACCCCTGCCACTGCAATCAGCTGAGATGTCTGGCTAAGGGAAGTACCGATGTAGTCAGATTGCTGCTGAGTGGAAGCAATTGCAAATGCAAATAATCGCACTCAGTTTCAAAGGCCATTTTACACGTTTAAAGTTGACTGTCTTACAGAGCTTGCTAATATGCTACCTCTTGATTAAGGTCAGGGAAAGAGTTTTAAATGGGTAGCAGTCTGATTTTTCTCTCTCTGCCCGTTTATCTTCAGTTTGTGGCCAAGGGTGTCAGACACCACTGAAGGAAGAAAAAGGTGACCTCCTAACCTTCAAGTGAAGTTACTTGCACAAACATTTATGTACAGATGTGTAAATATACGTGCAAGTTTGAGAGTTTGCTTATATAAAATTCATATATGGCTTGACATAGCAAACCGTTTCCTCGACAGGAGCCAGTGCTAATTCACAGGCTGAGTTTGCCAGGGAATGGGAGGGTTTGATGCATTTCTTCTTTGATTGGCAGCTCTTCCCGCAGGCTTTGTGTGCGTGTGCACACGTGTTTTTCAGCTTTTTAAAAAGGGCATGGATGTCAATACAAAACCAGAACACAGGTGTAGCAGAAGGATGAGGTCTCATAAAGCTGTTTTCATCAGCACCACTCTGCTCTCCAGTGGGTATAGTGATGCAGTATGGCAAATGCATCGCAGGATCCGTACAGGTGAAACTGGAGCAAAAGCCTTAGTTGGCGAAATGCAATTAGGAAAAAATTGCGCACTAGAGCTAGGGATTGCTGAGCATATACCCCACGACGTGTTTTTCAGTCTTACAGTAACATTTGAAAATACAGACTGACTTATAAAATAATAGTCTTAAGGGACCATAAATTATCTTCAGAAGTGTATTATCATTTGGGAAAGACATACATTTTTGAAAGTTGTTGCTTTGTGTGTTTTGTTTAGAATTTCTGTGCTACCAAGAACTGTTTTTTGTTTGTTTGTTTTGCAAATAACTTGGAAATCTGGAAGTCAACAAACCCAAGTGGATTTTGAAATGTCTGTGAAGAGATACAGAAATAAAAACAAGGCTGGTATGTTTATTCTTGTCAGCCTAATCCTGTTCATGTTCTCCTACATTGTATAAGTGGAAAGAAAATATTGATACATATCCCAGTAGAATAGTAAATCAGTTTGTGATTGTGTTTTTTTTTTGTTTTGTTTTATTTTGTTTTTTAAGCTTAGATGTTTTCAAAGCTCAAGGAGAAAATGTACGTTACAAATAATTTATAGGTTCTTTTTTATTCAGCTTTTTTGTTGTTGTTTGGCATGTGGAAAGAGGGTAGACAAAGCTCAAATCATTTCAATGAGTGTAAATGACTTGTCACTTCTTAATTATGACAATTTATACTAAGTTGCTGAATAAACCTACTGCCCTTACTAAGATAAAGTTTTCTTCATGTCCCGGTAGTGGGAAATCTACCAGTTTACACATTTGTGTGCTTGCGTTTTCCCTACATCTGCAACTTCACAGTACAACAGTTATACATCTGTTTATAAACTTCCCTTTAAACAATTATAAAGAAGGGTGTTTGTTTTGTTTTGTTTTTCCATCTGTACTCTATTTTCTACAGGTTTTTACAGCTGTCTGGTGAATACTTAAGACTTCTGTGCCTCTTGTTGTCTTTGCATGGTTTTTGCCTAGGCAAAGCTACTTGTGTTGTGTAGTTAACGTTAATAACTTCATCTGTAGACCACGCTTCAGAGAGAGGTTGCTAGGTCATATTGCTTGCAGCCCAGCCTGGTTATGTCAAATGTGCTAAGTGTGAGTTCTGCTAAACTGGTAGCTTCCCAAATGAATGAGTGGGATGCTCATTGCATTGGCTGTCATTAGAAACTGTGCTGCAGGGAATGTTCTTGCGTTATAGGAGTGGAGGAGAGGAAACGAAGGACCAAATGTGTCTTTTCATTCTGATTTATTTAACTGTTGTTACATACGCTGTCTTATTGTCTCTAGTGATGATTATGTCTCCAAGTATTAAGCTGCCATTAAGATGAGGAAAGAAATGGTGTTTTTTTCCAGTTCCCACTACATCATGATGATATATAAAAAGCAGTGCTCTACCATTTAGTCCGAGGATGAACAGATAAAGGTTTACACTAACACCATTTTAGCAGCTACATTTTCCTTACATGCCTGAAAAGAGCTACGTGAAAACAAACATATGCAGAACCTCCTCGACCCTGCTGCCATTACTTGTCCTGGAGGGCTGCACTTAGACGTGTGGTCCTGCTGACTTCAGGAAACTGCGCAGGAACTCCCTCAAGTATAAAAAGTGGTGAAGTAACAGTGGGGGGAAAACAGTGGCGTCAGACAAAATGGGATTTATGAGCATCAGAATCTGGTCTTTCGTTGTGGCTTGTTACCTGGTTTGGGATAACACCGTGGCTGGAGGTTTTGCTGTGCATTTCCCATGGATTCTTACGTGAAGTAACCGCACCAAGTGTACCTCCGGGTTTCGTTATGTTCCTAGATGAGTGGATGATGGGACCCTTGGGCCAACGAGTGGATAGAGTCACAAACTGCTGTTTGTACAGTAAGCATAACTGCCTGTGACAGAGAAGTCAGAGGAGAGTGTTCGTCTTGTCCAGTAAGAGAAAAGCTGGACAAAATAGTGCCTGACAGATGACAGTGCTTATTAAAGGTGTGCTATGTAAAGATGGAGAAAGAGTCATTGCCAGGGCTTGTAGTGACAGGACAAGGGGCAACAGTTTTAAACTAAAAGAGGGGAGATTTAGATCAGACAGAAGGAAGAAATTCTTCACTGTGAGGGTGGTGAGGCACTGGCACAGGCTGCTCAGAGAAGCTGTGGATGCCCCATCCCTGGAGGTGCTCAAGGCCAGGCTGGATGGGGCTTTGGGCAACCTGGTCTGGTGGGAGGTGTCCCTGCCCATGGCAGGTGATCTTTAAGGTCCCTTCCAACCCAAACCATTTGATGATCCTGTGATTCTGTCTGCATTCCCCTGAAGCAGCCCTTCATCTATCACACAGGAAGGGTATTCATAACTACTGTATCACGTGGGTGGAGTGCTCAGTTCATGAAAGATGTAGTCTTCATCTATATGTGCTGTGTGAGAGGGAAGGCCATTGTTCCAAATTATCATTATTAGACAAAAATTTGATCTTTTTTTTTTCTCATTTTATAGCATTTTCAATGCTTTATTTAATGGCTTGTTGCTGTAGAAAATTTAGGCTTATCTCTGTTTGGAATTTTAGTAAACAACCTACTTAATTAGAATATTAAATATTACAGATGAGGAACTTTAGGAATGACATCTTTTTGCTGTTACTGTTTCCTGATTGTTAGTAGATGTTCTATTTTTTACATCATTTTCAGTACTGAACAGCGTAGCTACAAAGTGAAGTTGCGGGAGAGGGAATATCTGTTGTAGTTCCAGGCCTCACTGAACTGCGATTTGTCGCAAATTTGCATGTTTTTCAAGTGATGCCATGAAATTTTGAAACCAATTGAAAGCTATAGATTTGCCTTGTTGAGCCTTGTCTGTGAAATTGAATTCTAGTAGCATTGGTCGAGAAGGTTTCCTAATTAAAAAACAAATGTGTTTTTATAATTTAGTAAGTATTTCTCTCTTCATGTAACTCCAGAGGGAAGGAGTCTCACCAGTGACTTGCAAATAACGAGGGGCTCAGGTTTGCTTACATTCAAGATTTCACGTGGAATTTAAGTGATTGCCTGAAATAGCTGACACTGAACACTGGGTCAGAAATCTCCTCATCTGCTGATACTCCAGCTCTGCAAGTGAACATGGCAGTTTATGAGCAATTACAAGACAAAGTTCTTGTCCTTAAGCCTGCAATAAAAATCTGCAGTACCGGGCTATCAGTCTGCTTGTAGCACTTTATAAGCGCATGGTGTGTTTTTGTCCTGGGTAGAGTGCAAAGCAAAGAGAAATCTGGAAGCAACTAGCTAGCGAAGGAAGTCTGAAATAAATAATAGCAATAAAAGCAGAAAGCAACACAGCAACAGACCCTATTTAGGCATTCTACGCAGAGGGGCTGGCGTGAAAAGATACATGAGTGCATAAACAAATGACAGCCCTGGCAGGTGGGAAGAGAAGTGGCAAAGCATGGATGAGCATTTAGTTGGAGATGATGCTGCGCAAGCATCAGCATGTTTGGACTTTGGAAGTGAGAAAGATGTGAAAGTGGCGAGCAAGCGGAGAACGGACTTGAGGAAAAAATGTGACAGGCTGCTTCAGAGATAGGGAGAAGATAGCAGATGATCTGCAAGTTAGAAGTCTGCATGATTTTTCACAGCAAAGGATTTTTTTTAGGCTTGTGGCTACTCTGCTCGCGTTGGAGAAGTGCAGAGGGTGGTTGTTTGGCATCAGCTGGAATCTGGAATGGGAAGGAGTCCAAGCAAAATCAGCTTTGTCAAATTGTTGACCTTAAGTAAACCTAGAATGTGCACAGATTATGGATTTAGAGGATCATAGTAATAACATGCAGCCGCACTGTCATCCTGCACTCTGAGCGTGGATAGCAGCGTGGTTTTTGCAGTGCTGTGATGAGATTTACAGTATACCACTTGTTCCTCCTTAGCACCGTTGCTTCCCTTCACCTCCAGCTCCTCGAGTGGTAAAAGGATGTTACAGATGCCACGTGCAGCACCTTCTCAGGAACACTGAAGAGGACATCTAGCAAATACAGACGTTTTAAAGTCCATATTTTTCTTAAATATGGATTCTAATTTGTTTGGAATTAATTTCACTGAAGTAGGTCATTTAAGTAATTATCTCCTGGTACTTCTATTCTGTAGAAGTGTTCAAAACCCAGTAATGTTTCAGAAGGTAAAAAAGGGATGACCCTTTTCTGTGCTTCACCCCTTTCTTTGAATTGCAGTTTCTTTTCAGAAAGTTTCAAATATTGCAAAAAGAATAGGTAACTTCTGGGAAATAACATGAATTCACAGAATGTTTTTGCTGACCTCTCTATGAAAATGATCATTTTCAATAAAATGCAACTTCCTGCTACCAGAAACATTCAAAACTGGAAAAATTGCAATAAGGTTTTACATTAAGTTTCATATTTCATTTAGAAAAAAAAATCCTTTATTTTTAATACAATATTTTTTGCTAAATTAATTTTTGAACTTCTGATGGAATTTAACCAAATTTCATCTGAATTATGAACCTATTATGCTGGAATTTCATTAAAAAAGGGGTGGGGAATTTTTTGCTTTATTTGTGTTAAAGTGTAAAGACTTCCTGTACCCAACATCCCTTTGACTGATTTCTTTGGGGCACAGGTTCAGAGCAGAACCTCTGACTCATTCTGCAGCAGTCCCATAATTTTGCAGGAGCCTGGCCTTGCCCTTTGTGCTATTCAGGCCATAAAAAGCATTTGGTTTTTAAAAGGGAAGGAGAAAGAGATCGAGGAAAGAACAAGAGAGAATTAAAAGACGAGTGGATTTGTGTTTCAGGTTTCTCCGTGTGAGAAGTGTCGCTGTGAAGCCAATGGAGAAGTGCTGTGCACTGTGTCAGCTTGTCCCCAGACCGAGTGCGTGGATCCAGTGTATGAGCCTGATCAGTGCTGTCCCATCTGCAAAAATGGTGAGTGACTGCTGGAAAACTAGACGGGGGTTTCTTGCAGAGAGATCCAAATGGCTCTGTTCTGTTTTTGCAAAAAAAATTTCCATTGCTTCCTTCTTCCCCAAAGGGAGATGGAGAAGGATTGCGTGTGGGAGGTGCCTTCCCCGTTTGAGGAGGCAGATCTCCTCGTGACTGGGATGGACTCAGTTATGACCTACATGGATTTTTGTTACCCAGGAGACAATCAGAGTGTTAATGCCAGATATTCATGTGACTTCTGGATAGAAAATCTGCATAAACCCACTGTGAATACATTTTATGTATCCACACTAAAACGCATGCAGGCTGTTCATATTATCCACCTTTCAATCTGAGCAATAAAAGTTACTTTTGTTCTCCCTTCTTATTTGTTCCCCTTTCAGAGATTCTTCTCTTTTTTTTTTCTTTTTTTTTTCCCTGAGGCAAATCAAATGCACCTTATTGAGCTCATTTAATTTTCATAACTAAATGAATTAAACTCCCAAGTTTAATTGAATACTTTTCGTAACTAAATTAGACAGAAAGTCTCTCTACTCCCAGAAAGGGCTTGCATTAGATCAAAGTCTTGGTCTATTTAGAAGAAAAAATTACATGACACACTAGCTCATCACTTATAAAGAAGAAATGATAATTTATTAATAGAAATGAAAGCTGCAAAATCTCAAATGAAATTATATATTAACTATTTAAAAAAAAAAAAGACGTTTAAAAATATTCAGATAATTTGCAGACATACATTATTTCTCTAGAATAGGTAGGTTCCGTTACATTAGCTAAAATAAACGGATTAAAACGGTGGAAAGGCTAGGGGAGGAGAGAGTGTACAGCATGTGCTTTCCCACAAATTCAACAGCAGATGATAAGGGACAGTTAATTGCATTGGAGGAGTTTCATTTGTATGGGTACAGAAGTAATTGCCTCCCATCCCTTAACTGGTTGTTACAACCCTGAAGGAATTTGTTCCTGGTGGTGCAGCTTAAGGGCACTCTGCTTTCAGAGGTGAAGAGAGGCGTCTTTTGAGGCATGGAGGACGGAGGGCACTCTTGGCAGGCAGGAGGTGTGGTTTCAATGCCGGGGATGGAGCTACAAGCACACCACGTTAAGTCTGCATAGTCTTTCCCACTGGAGGTCTCCAGGGGTGTTGCTGCTGTTTGGAGCTCCCCTGGCTTTCCTGTCAGTGCATGTGCTCCCGCACTGTGGTGGTGGCCATCTCCTGCAGTTGCTTGCCTTTGAATTAAGCTGGTACGCCAGTGTGGGGCTTGGCTTGGCTGTTCCCATAGATTCCCTGATGCATTTCCCAGAAAGGGGGCCTGTTCCAAAAACCATGCATAAAAATGCCTTAGTTATAACACGGCTGCCTGCTCTCAGAGCACAAAAGCTGAATAACCTGAGCCCTGCCTGCAAGAAAAGGGTGTTCTTGTCCTCAGCATCTGAGTCCCCCCCATTAATTGCATATTCCTTCAGTATACCCACAAGCTGGCATCACTGACCCAGTTTCAAACCAAGGTGACCAGAGCTGACTGTTTCCACTGAGCTGTCCTGTCACTTCTGTGCATGTCAGAGAACCAAGAGTGGTTTTCCTTGTTAGCTTTTCGACAAGGGAGAAAAAAAAAAGCCATTAACAATAACAACAAAAACAAGATAGTTCAAAAGAAGCTTGGCTTTTCTGGTTCAGCAACTTTGGTATAGTATAGTAAAGAAATTCCTGAGGAATCCTTTTCCATCTGAGGAGTTGTTTTTAAAAATACCAGGCTGTTTGCTTTCAGAGCTTATTTTAAAGCATTGGATCTGTGCAGTTTGCAAGGAACTTCAGTGAATTGCTAAATGTTTTAATTAGATTGGAGCAAAAGCCTATTGAGCAGGAAAACCTAGCCTGCCTCATCCTGTCATTTGCAAGCCTACTGGAACAAATGCACTGTGAATGTGAGTCAGGGGAAACAATCCCAGCACTGTGCTTCAGGGTTGATCGCAGCAGAGATGACCTCGACGACGTCGTGTCAGTAACCCAAAAGAGTGTTAGAGATGCACAGTTTGCTCAACCACATAATCTGCGTGGTGGGAAAGGTGGGGCCTGCCTTACAGGGAGGCCGTGGAAAGCATGCAAGGGAGATAGATGGCTGCTTTTGCACTCAGCATCCTGCCCTTGGTAGAGCAAGAAGAGGTAGGAGGTGAAGTTCGGGTTCTATGTGTTTAGTAAAATCTGTGCACTAAAAATGGACAATTCTTGCTCTCAGATTTCCCTCCCATTCCTGGCACTTCATCACATGCAATGCTCTCCCAACTTGCCTGGGCTGTGGATTGCTGGTGGTGAACCAGCAAGAGCTAGGAAAGTGCCTCCGTCCCTAGCAGGACCACGGACAAATGCCCGATTAAGAATTGTAGACAAAATCTCATGGAGGCCGGTCATTATTAGAAATGAGTGAATTCAGTCACTTGGCAGATGTGAGAGACTGTGCGTTATCCCTTGTGGGAAGGAAGGGGTGTAGCTGACTTCTCTAACCTGATTCCACAAAAGTGCTGGCAACCCTTCAAAGGAGGGATGGATAGACTGTGGTGCAACAGTGCACGTGCATAGGTACTCACTTACTTTCAGCATTAGAAGTGAATAGAAAACTTGCAGAGTGAGGAACAGTCTTAGGTGTAGGATTTAATAACCTTCTGTATCACAGCCTGTCTGTCAAGAAGGAGCCTAGATACTTTCATAGCTGAAGATGTTTTCTTCTTTGTGAAGAGGGACAGGTAGTACTTTAAAGAAGTATCTGTTCAGAAAAGTAGCTTACAGAAGGGATAAAAGGTGCACTTCACTGAGAAAATCTTTGGGTAGGGGGAATTTTCATGCTTTTTATGTCACAAGTCACTACAAGTGAACTATTTTATGGTTATTTCATCTACGTGCCCTGCAAGGAAGCAGTGTGGGGACAGAGAGGAATGGAAGAGAGGATTTATTTGTGTGGGGATTGAGCTTCATGCTTCAGGTAACCAACAGCAGCAAAAACAAGAAAAATCCTCCTTAAACTTCAATCTGACTTTAGAGAGCTGCACGGAGTAACTAGTGCCACATGCCCATCTCCCTCCTGCTTTACAGTACTGGCAGTGTAGTTAGCTACTCCTGTGGAGGCAGGTCCTATTTACAGTGATACCGGTGTGTTCAGAATCTGGCACAAACATTTCTACAGTCCGTAGGGAGTGAAGAATAAAGATAATAAGCATAGTGCTCCCTCTCCATTAGAAAAAGGCTGGGCATTTGTTGCCAGTGATTCGTTTGGGTGTAAAGGGGAGTGGTTAGTACTGAAAGTGAATTATTTTCCTAAATTGAATTACCTTGGTTGTCCGTTCCACTTCTGTTTTCAGTGTCGGAGCCCCAGTAGGCGCGCGCAGCTGGATGCAGCCGTGCTTGCAGCCTGCTGCCACTGCAGAGCGGGCATGGGAGCTGCGTGTGTGTGTAGGTATGTTGGGTTAAGCCAAGAGCCCAGACGGAGCCTGGAGGGGAAGAACGGTTGCTAGACCAAAAAAAAAACACAACCAGATTGTTCCAAGGTCTCCAACAGGTTTTTGTTTCTCTATACGGCTGAAAGATTGCCCCAGATAAAGTGAAGTTGGTTCTGATGGCTTCTCAGCACTTACCTGTTTGGGCACTGGTGGTGTTTCTGCGTCTGCAACAGATGGAGCTACAGGTCTCCTGTCAGCGAAGGCTCAGAGATGCTCAGTCTAAAACATGACCACGTCATGGTTATTGCCAGGTCTGTGTCATCCACTGGGGATGTCCTGCCTGTTTTCAGTGACCATGCGGCGGGAGAGATGTTGCTCCAGATGGAGTCATCTCAGGTGCCTTAGGTAGACTCCGTCAGGACCTCCTTTCATGTTTGGGGTCGTACTTAAATTGAAATATATGCGTCATGTGGCTGAAATAGCTGCTGCTAGTAAGGTGCAGGTCTAGCATCATCTGTGTGGGCAGAGGGAATAAGTGGTCCTGGTTTTGTATACCCTTACTGTGAGGCTGGACTTACTGAAATTTGCCCTAGTTCCTTTATGCAGTATTACAACTTTAATGTAAGGTGGTTTGGGAATGCTTCTGAATGGCAGGTGGGGAGCTCCATCTGTGTGAGGTGCTCTTAGGGGTACAACATGGCTTTGTCTTACTGTGGGGCTCAAATCTATTTTAAAATGGTGGAGAGAGGGTGTGTTGTTGGCTGAGGGACCTGTCCCACCATAATAAGGCCAAGGGCAGATCCAACGAAGCTTCACCTTGCAGTTCTCAAGTGAGCGGCGTGTTTGCTTTTCCTGCAGCCCCAGCCTTACTCAAGCACCATGGAGAATCTGACCTGTAAAATTTAATGTCCTTCTGCAGTGTGTTTAAATAAAATATGATATTCCCTCAACCGTATATAGCTTGGTCTCGGGAATGGAGAAAGTATCATAATGCTGTCCCAGTAGAGGTCGAGACAGGACTATTGCAAACATCAGAAATTTAACTGCTGTGAAATTTAAATAAGCAGTACCTTTGATTCTCCTCTCTTCTCTCTATTTACTTTATTCAGTCACGCCTTGGCAGTTAATTTATATAAAGCAGAGGCGACACAGAAGTTTCAAAGTCTGAGGGTGGTTCTTCAGTCTGCATGAAGCAAGGTATCAAATCGGGTGGTTGTGGTGGTCTTCTATATGTAAAATATAGGAATCCTAAACTGATTGTAAAGTCCAGTTGTTAAGATTGTAATAGTATGTCATTTATAAAAAAGGAATTTTCATTAAAAAATAACATAGTGAACAAGAAATCCTTTAACCCTGATTCCTGTCCCATCTGTGCTCTATGCACCAACATGGTGTTTTCCCTTCTCATGTGTTCAGCTCAGGCATTCATATGCCTGTGTGTGGAAGGTAGTATTTGTTCCATGTTTCTGTGTGTATCAGTCACTTAGCAAAAACTTCTGCACAAAGTTTCTGCTTTAATTGGCTGTATTTCATAAAATGATTTATAATACAGGACTGTTAAACAGGAAATATTAATGTTTCAGTGGGAAAAACACCATTAAAGTTGCATGAACAGCTGTATGTGATTAAAATTGCCTAGAGAATATGTAGTTAGGTGAAAAACTGCAGCAGGTATTTTGGCAGCTATATATTGAAAACAAAGAAATATCAGACTTGCTCTTTTACGGCTGCCTTGGGCATTTAGAGTGGCTTCCAAATCTGGTAGGTGAAGTCAGTAAACTAATAATAGTAATTTTTGGTGTTGTTTGCTGCTGTTAACAAAGTCGAGATGAAGTTCAGTCTGCATCATCTTAATTTAAGGGACTCCTTTAACTCTATTGTATCTCTGTGCTTGCCTCTCATTTTCTCTCATTACTCTGGAAAGTTGGTGGCTACCCAAGCAACATGTGCTTCCAGCGCAGAAATCACAGGATTTTGTTCTTGGGCCACATTTTCCTCTTAGATTGGATCTGATGTAATGTGCAACACTGCAAAGCGGGCCAAGCAAAAGTGTATCCCAAAATCACAGTCTTTGTTGTTTCCAACTCACATATATGTGCAGGAATGCGCATGCATTTGAGATACAGTGCTGACTTGTTTTCATGTTGAGCTGGCTAAGTAGTTGCAGGTGCTGTTGTTTCCTCTAAGGGCATTTCTTTAGTGTGTTTTGCTGACTTCCAAGTTATTTGGTTTATCTCATGATAAACAGCTATCAGAGGATGAGAAGGGTCTGCCTGAAGACATGGCAAAACTACCCGTTCATACTGAGCCTAAATCTGTTACAAGAACAATTCTCTCTACATACTGTATATATATTTATTGCATATATGTACTGTGTATATACATTTTTTTCCACTAAGAAGCCAAAATGCTTTCAGCAGGGAGTTCTGTTGTTGAAAGGCAGCAGTAACTGTCCCTGAGTACATAGCATGCTGTTGTTTTGCTCAGGCACGTGAGGGCAATCAGAAGTTATACTAGTGTTTAAAGTAGTACTTTTATATTAGGTAGGAGGATGCAGAAGAGCCTATTAAAATATAAAGGCAGTGTATCCTATAGGCATTCCAGAACTCTCTCTGCAATATTTTCTCATTACAGGCTGCTGCAGAGAGCCTGAGCAGCTTTTCTTCAGCAGCCAGTTTTTCTCTCTGCAGGCTTAGCTCATGTGTCACACCTAAACTCTGCCCTATCGGTCACTCATGGCAGCTGGTTGACAGGGCTGTTGCTTTGCTGTGGGTTGAAGCAAAAGACGGAGAGAACATGCCCCAAACAGTTGACTGGCAGGGATGGCCCCAGGTGACCATGGAGAAACAAGCTGCCTGCTCCTCGCAGTACAGTCAGGACACTGCTTCAGTGTGTCATGGCTCCTTTGCTCTTCAGAGGTATTGAGCTTCAGCTCCAGGAGCAGAAAGATGGAAGCCAATTTAAAAATACAAAACAAAACAATAACAACAACAAAAAAACCACTGAAATTCTTGGGGATGTGGGGGAGAAGAATACAATTTCTGTCAACTTTCATGTATTACAAAAAAAAAAAAAAGTTCTGATTTACCTTATGTACCTTACATTGTTGCTCACCATGGCAGTTTCACACACCTGCCATCCTGTTTAGTCCTGGGTGCTGGTTCTGGTTCAGACAGGAAAGTGACTTCATGCTAATATCCACCAGGGTATTGCAGTGAACAGTGTGCTGTTGCTTGATTTGTCCTGCCTGACAGCTTCTGTTTTACAGAGAGGCATGTTTGGGGATTTGCTTATTTTCCAGTGAATTGGGTATCCCCTTAGTTTGTATTGCAGTTTATTTAATTTTTTTATATATATATATCTTATCTGTCTCTCTATATATGTGTAAATGAAAGCTATCCTGGAGTCATATTGTGTCCCCTTCGGTCTCCACATACTGCATCCAGTGTTGATTCTTTGGTGTTTGAAGAAAGTTCTGAAAATGAATATTAAGGGAGGTGAAGTTTTCCTATACTCAGTCTTATTCTTTACGCTGGTTCATTAGAGAAGAAATCCCAGTGTTAAGGTTGCTCCCATGTTTTGCTCTTGGATGTCTATTTTGATTCTGTATACGTCACTAAGTGAAATTGTGGCAAAGATTCAGAGGGCATATTTAAAATATTTGTGTGTGTCTCACTGTATTATCCTTGGAATAAAATTCTGTACCAGTGGAATACCATAGTATTTGATTAAATTATGATCTCTTAAATTCTAAAACTCTGTCTTGTTCAAGATTGAGTTACCATAGGTTAATATATTGCCTGATATTAGCTGAGCCACAACATCTGTCCACGTGAGCTCTCAATTGCGTTCTCTCTGCAAATAATCCCATTTGTAAATAAAAGCTATTTACTAGCTAAGTGCTACAGCAACACAGTAATAGGAGTACATGGCTGATTAGTATTTTGCAGTGTGCTTAAAAGGAGCAATGAAGAAAGATGTACACTGTGTGTGTTGGCTTTATATTCACTTGGTTTCTTACATTTCTATTTTATTAAGTTAAATCAGGCATCCAAGAATTTGTGTGGCTTTCAAAGGAAGTGGAGTCTTACAGTAAAGTGTGGTGGTATGTTAGTATAGCTGCTTTCACACTCCTCCCCCCCCGCTTCCCCTCAGAGGAAGAATGGGAGAAAATATGATGGAAAGGGCTCTAGGGTTAAGATAAGGACAGGGAGATCGCTCAACAGTTATTGTCACAGGAAAAATAGACTCAGTGTAGGGAGATTAATATAATGTGTTACCTATCACTGGCAGACTAGAGCAGTGAGAACTAGGAGCAAAACTAATGACACCTTTCCCCACCCATTCACCCTCTTCTAGCTACTTTCCCCAAATGTCACAAGGGAACGGGGAATGGGGGCTGTGGTCGGTCCCTGATGCTTTGTCTCTGCTGCTCCTTCACGGTCACTCCCTGCCCCTGCTCCACGCGGGGTCCCTCCCACGGGATGCCGTCCTTCCCGAACTGAGCCTGCGGGGGCTGCCCACAGGCAGCAGCTCATCAAGGACTGCTCCAGATATGGGTCCTTACCACAGGGTCCATCCATCCCCCAGGAGCAAACTGCTCCAGCACGGGTCCCCCACGGGTGGCAGCTCCCCCCAGGCCCCCTGCTCCTGCGTGGGCTCCTCTCCACGGGCTGCAGCTCCGGCCCGGGGCCTGCTCCTGCGGGGGCTCTCCATGGGCCGCAGCCTCCTCCAGGCCACATCCACCTGCTCCACCGGGGGCTCCTCCACGGGCTGCAGCGTGGAGATCTGCTCCGTGTGGGACCCGTGGGCTGCAGGGGGACAGCCTGCTCCACCAGGGGCCTCTCCACAGGCCGCAGGAGCAGCAGTTGTTTTATTTTTCCACTTTCCTAAATCTGCTCTCCCAGAGGCCCACCCAATGTCACTCCCTGTCTTGGCTCTGACCAGCAGCAGGTCCCTTTTGGAGCCGGCTGGAGCTGGCTCTGATCTGACATGGGGCACCTGCTGGGCTCTGCTCACAGAAGCCAACCCTGCAGCCCCCCTGCTACCACAACCTTGCCACGTAAAGCCAAGACAGTGATATGCTCAAAATCTCCCTTTACTTCTAAATGCAGTGCAATTTTCTGTGCTTATTTTTTCACAGAAAGTCAAGGTGTAACAGTTAAGGAAGATGTGAATTGATCCATGTGACTTACTGGTGAATGGAAGCAGAGAATTGGCTGATTTTGTTAAACCAAATTTTCCAAACTTCAGTTCTTAACACGTTGCTATTCCATAGTTTGTGCTGTTTAACCAAGGTGGCCTTTCCACACAATGCAGCACTAGCAATGCGAACACTGCCTTTACTCGTCGTAACTTCTCCTCCCTTGGGATGTCTTCTATCTTAAATGAGCATGACCGCAATTTCAGAAGTTTTTTTTTCCAGTCCTGTTTAAACTGTACACTTTAAGTGAAGCACAGATGTGATGCAGAACAGGAAAATTTGTTCCCAACGTAATTTTAACTAGGGGATGACTTGTATGCCTCTTCATTAGTTTGGAAAAAGTCCCAGAAGGAATAGGAGTGACAGGCTCTTAGGGAAGAGGCTAAAAGACTGTTATTTTCATTAATATTTGTAAGATTGCAGTGCTTGTTAATTTTTGGCTTGTTGTTGTAAGTAGTGCCTTACTGTTTCAAACCACTGCACTGGGGAACTGCCCTATGTTGTGTGCTGTGAGAGTGCTGAATAAAGTCCCTGACGATTACCATTGCCCATCAGGTCAAACATCTTTATCAGCTAGAAACTCGAGTGCTTTCCCAATTTAAAACCTTGATTTTTAAGCTGGAAGCAGCTTTCACTTCATGAACCTTTGGATTGCTTCCATGAGGGTAATTATCTATGCAGTTTTGTTTCCTTGAGCATGTTCAGGTGTACAGATGTGATTCAAAAAATAAATAGAAAATAACAGTTCTAAAATAATTCCTTACCTTCACCAGCACAGTTATCATAATGATTAGCATTCCGAAGATGATAGACAACCAAAAACTTTGATTGCTGTTTTTATTTAGGAAAACCTTATAATGTTTTCTTGCTGCCTACACTGGCGCTAGTTAAATTTTCAATAGGGGAATGACTTCCTAATGAAAAACACCACTTTCTTCTAAATGCCCTTTTCTCCTGCTGAGTCTTTAGCTCTCTTTGCTTCTGTGCTGGTAGCCCTTGGGTGAGAGTAATTCCAGCCTGTTCAAAATTCCATGCATAAAACCAGCTTACCTAATAGTCTTGCGGATGATGAGTATTTTTCTCCTCTTGGTTCTTGCAGTGTTAGGACACACTGCTGTGGCACGCTGGCTACTGACCACCTTGCTTTGAAGCACTTGCAAGCAGCCCATCCATAAGTCACACTCAGTTTAGCAAATGAAGCACAGGGGAAGCAGCTTTTCACTTCATGCTCACCCAACATGTGATTTATTTCTTTCGTTTTCCAATGGAATTGATCAGATGGAGCAGTGGCAGGGAAAAAAAAAATAAAAAAAAATAAGCAGTGCATTGTAGCAGGACTCAAGATACTGTTGAGTGAATAGCATTGAGTAAAGAAGATCTATATCCAAGCAATTGGCTTGGGGCCTCTTGTGTTTGAAATACTTACTCACCATGTGTCATGTCTTTTCTCAGAGGTAGTTCCACATGAGTGTGGTGTTAATTGCTTTTCCCAGAAAAAGTAAAGGTGTTGTCTCCTATGCTCCAAAATAGTTCCCATTCCGTTTTGATAATATGATCCCAAACCCTTGGTCTAAAGCCTGCTGGAACATTTTGAGTTCAAAATGGAAATCACAGGTTAAGCTGGGCAATTTGGGGGGGAGATACGCAGTTTACTGAGTTCAATTAAAGATAGAACATAAAGAGATTCATGACTGTTAGTGATATCTTATGAAGCCAAGCAGCAAGACAGCACAATGGTAAATGTAATTCACCATACCCATATGTCAGGTAGTGAAAGAAATTGCTTGGATATTTTGATGACCTCTTGTTAAGATTTCTGCCAAGGGGTTTTAGTTAAATATCAATGTGAAATGCTTTCTGTAAACATCTGTCAGGCTTCATTAAGAAAGGCGTGCATTTATTAGAAGTGTGCTATTATATAAAGACTGGTTCCTCCCACCTGATTTGTATAATGTTGTGTGTTTGCTGAGCACTCAGCAAAGAGAGGTTGCAGAAGTACAGAGAAGAGAAGCAAGAAAGCTCTGCACACTGCTGAATATTCTCCTGAGAGAACAAATTAGGGCTCTAGTATTCATAGCACTTGAATCAGAAATCACTGGGTAACGTGTTTTACTGGGGGAGAGGGATAGTGCCAATAAACATTGTCCCTGTACTCATAAGGCAAAATCAAGGGAAAAGCAAGAAAATCAAAAGTCATGATGCATAAGAAGGTTTTTAATGCACCGTGTAATTAACCCATGTAACACACTGTACAAGATAGCACTGATACGTATTTTCCCAGGATTAAAATAAAGATTGGATCTTTGATAGGGGGAATAAAATACCAGCCTAAATGTAGCTACAGTGAAACTGCTTGGAGTGACATGCTGTAGCCTGGAAGAAATCTGTCTACAGGAGTTCTTTTTTGCATGAGCAGAAATTCAGCATTACTGTTTCATACCGTCCACATCTTAGAATTTCCTTTTTGAACTGCCTCTTTGTAAAGGACTTTGCAGAAAAAGGGCTAGGCTACCTTGACTTTAGTCCAGCCAGACACATCCTGGAAGTACACATATCTTCTAGTTAAGCCAGACCTAATTAAGAAATCTCTAAAACAGCAGCAATCCTTTTCCCGCGCAACCACTGCACAATCATTTTGATGTTTGCTGGGACACAATAGTACCATCAAAAATTATGCTTTCAGGTTACTCAGTGCATGCAGATGATGGAGGAAAGAGCTAATGAGGATGCCTTTTGGCATGTTCTGCTTTCAGCTATTCTATGAAGCTGTATTTAAATGACCTAAAGGTAGGTCACCCATAAATTGCTTGTATAATAGCTATTCATGCTGGCTAAGACAGCTGTGGTTGGTCAAAGGGCTCTCTGTAGTTATAGTTCGCGTGTGTTGAAAGCAATCTACTAAAGGGTTAATTAAAAAAAGAGGCCTCAGAAGCAAAGAAATGATAGTAGTTTATGGAGTTAGTTGTTATGTCAATGCAATAGAGAAATGTGCCACCCCACAATGGAAAGCTAATTATTTTCTTGCCATGGCAGCTTGCTAACCTGATATATTGCTAATGAACGGATTAGACAGAGGTTTGGCAGCCACTAACATGAGCGAATGATTGTTTTTAAGACCAGTTCACCAATGCTGAAGTCCAAGCAGGTAATGATTATGACAACTTTCTGAGACAATTCTGCAACCGTTTTTTAGTGTATCACTCTCTCTCTCTCTTTTCCCATATGTATTTATATCTAATTACCCATATACATGCCTAAGCATTCATGCATACATCTGGAATACGTCAGAAGATCTCATTACCTAGTTTGTAGCCTAAGCATTCAGTCCACAGGCTGAGTTTTCATTTCAGTGTGCTTAAATAAGGCATGTTCCCCTTGTGGTGTGGCTGTTGCCTTCTGTTGTGATCAGGTAAGCTGCTAAAACACACAAGACCACAAAAGTCTGAGCACTAGGGGAAGCAGGGTCTGTGTGCCTGCCTTGCTGGCAAGCATGCCTTTCCTAGAGCGAACCGCTTGTGTGCCTGTGATGCTGAAAAATAACTCGTCTTGATGTTCTTGCTGGCAGCTCGTTCAACAGAGGACTTTTATCCGTTGCGCAGTTTTCATTACGGGAAGGCGAAGCATTTGTCAGTATGAGAGGACTTGTTAATTTCACATCAGTGGAGGGTGTACTCTTTAGTCTTTTTAGTTAAGTTCATTTTGACAGCTGATTATTTCCAGGGAAGATGACTGGAGAGTCATGTCAATTATCTTGAAATATATGCGCTTGTATTGGTGCATATCTAACTGATTCGGTTTTGGCTCTGAGGTCTGCTGTGGTGTCTGCTCCTTCACAGGGCTGTGGTGCTCTCCTTCCTACAGTGCTGCTGTTTGTGCAGTCCCTTGGCTAAAACCATACACCAGCAGTAACTTCAATTAAAAAAAAAACATGATGTCAGCCAAGTGGAGGAGCAGTCTGGAACCCTTTGCTGTCCTTGAAGCAAGTTTCAAGGTACTGAGGAGGAGAGTGAATCTGCACTCTGATTTTGCAGACTGCTGCCAGAGATGAATGTTCTGGATGGATAGGTAAAAGAAAGTGAAAACCACCCTTGACACAAGTCATGTTAGTGTCAATGGGATACATGGATTACAAAATCCAGACCATGCAAAATGTATAGATTCAGATGACGTAAAAACCTGCTCATATTTATCATATTTACCCCAAGCTGGGATTAGCTTCAAAGGTTCATCTTCCCCTTTGAGGTCCAGCTGGGAGATTTCCAGTGTGTATCTCTGCATATACACATACATGCACATACGCTACAGGGGTTCATCAGACACCATGTTTAGTGAAAAGCATTTGCAGCTTGAAGCTCCCTCTTGAAACACTTCCCTGCAGGGGTAAAAAGCCATCATCCCCTTAATTCAACTCCCAGAAATGCAAAGCCAGTAAGGTGGGTTGTGTGCTGGAGCTGCAGCTGTGCATTCCTCACAGGCTTTCTTGAGACAAGTTGGTTGGCAGCTGACTCTGATAGGCTAATTCTTCCATCTGGACTATATTGAAATGAATACAGGGGCAAAATAGCTGCTCCTGTAGGTGCATGGACCATTGCACCCTTGTTATGCAGAGAAAGCCCCAGGAGTACTGTACCAAGAGCTACAAAGCCACTTCTGCTGCAGAGCATTAGAGAAGAGTTTGCCTTGGTATTACAGTCCCTGAGATGAGAGTGTTTTGTCTGGCTGCCTGAAAATGTGGGCAGCTGCCATATCATCGGGTGTGCTTAGCTTATGTTGCAATTCATTTGTTAGGAGTGTTGAAATCTACCTTCTTTTCTTTCCCATTTCCTCTATTTAATAAGTGAAAACAGAGGTCTGGATTTAATCATGAAATTGCTCCAGGGAATGGTGCATCACCACCCATAATTCACCCATGACTGTACCTGATGTACCTGAGTTGGAGGTGCATCTGTAGCTGCTTGGTGTTGGGAAGGGGAGTAGAATTGTAGAATCATAGAATCATCTAGGTTGGAAAAGACCTTCAAGATCATCAAGTCCAAACTGCAACTTGACCTACTGAGTCCCTATGGACAGGAGGTTCAACTCTGCCCAGTTGGGCAGCCCCATTAAAAGGTAGATTCCCACCTCTTGTCTCTAGATGTCAGTGTTAGAGTAATTTTAAGGTCAAATCTCTTCTTACCATGTAGTGGATTGTCTGTAAATTCAGAAGGACTTTGTCTGTGGCAAGGTGGGACTTGCATGTGCCACAGCTGTGCACAGATTCAGAATAGCAGTAGGGAAGCTTTTCTACGAACATGCTTTTCAGGAAGTTTAGCATCAAGAAAGAACTTTGTAAATGTTTTAATCCTGTGACTTCTGTGTCTGTGTAGTGTGATGTGACTGGTCTATATGCTGTGAAGTCTGTGGTAATGTTAAGTGTCTTCCAGCAAGTAAGAATGGATGGATACTGCTGCTAAGAGAAGAACAGTGCACTAATGAGATCATGGAAGTCGTGTGAAATGGGTAAAACAGCGAGTTTAAATAGTGGGGTCGAGTCATTTCATACGTTCTTATAATCCCTCTTCTTCTAATGGAGTGACTTCTGATTTACCTCTATGTAAATCGCAAGATGATTTGATCTATTATCTTCTTTTTCCCTCCCTGCTTGTTTGCTTGCTTTATAATTAAAAATCTGTGTTCATTAGCAGCAATCCAATTGAATAGCCGTTAAAAACATTTTCAGCCAGTGGGTTGATAAGAGAAGTTAGATACAGATACTGTTGTGATACTGTTGAGATTTGCTGTTCTTTACACGATGGGTGTATAGAGGGTGGTGTCCACACGTGTGAGTGCGTGTTGTGTGGAGCAGAAGGCATAAACCTTCCTTACCAATGCCCTGGCCCTAACTTGGGCATAGGTCACTTTTGAAGATCCCAGACAAAAAAGAACTGTATTTCAAAGTCAGAGCTTGCTATGAGTTGAAATTAGCTGTTTAGCTTTTTATTTTGATTTATTTAAATACGTGTGTTTTGTTAAAATAAGGACTAGTTTTTGATGCCCCATGTCCCTTGTGGATGTAGCTTATGTGGATATGTCTCAAATAACAAGATGGCTCTGTTAATGCAGGAATGTCCAGTGAATGGCCAAGTGGAGCTGCATGTTTTTGTTGGGATATGTAATATGTTTGCAGTCGGTACACTTAAAGTGTCTGGATAATCTTAATTTCTGGCTCCCTGAGAATGCCACGCCACAGGGGTACGGGAAAAGACGCTACCAGTCACTGCAGCTCACCGAGCCAGCCCCAATCTCTACAGGAAGGATGGGACTCTTGAGAAGTTGCTCTTACCTTCTGCCTGTGAACTCCTCCTGGAGTTGCTTGTCTTTGGAGTTGCGGTATGTGCTTAGTTCATAGCAGGTTGTGCTTCTGATCCTTTCTGTTTTTTTTTTTTTTTTTTTTTTTGGCTAGGAAAAGAATTACAAGACATGGAAACGCCTGGAAAATAGCAGAGTAGCCTCCTGTGAAAGTATTTCTTAATCAGTGTGGGTATGAACATGGAGGTCCACATTGAGGAAGGAAAACTAGACTTGGTGCAGAAAGGAAAAGAAAGCTTCCCTTGATTTCAGGGAGACCATGTGGCCTTTGTAACTCTAAAATAATGAACTTATTTTCAAATAGAAGATTATTTGATTATATTTGCCTTTATAATTCAAGATAGAATAATATGATTTAAATGGGTGTCATGCCTTCCATTTAGGGAAGGTGAAATTATATTTGCATTTTGTGCTGTCTCAAAGCCTTGACTTCCCCAAAATTGTTTTACTGTGACAAACCAGCCTCAGTGATAATTAAAGAGAGAATTGTTTAGCATAAATGCATATATATGTGCTTTCAACATTTTCATAGAAAGACAGCTGAGTAGTTCCCAGCCGTGAACTCTCGGTACTCTTTTCCATAGAGAAGATTTAAGAAATCCTGAATAATACCCAAACCCCAATGTTCCAGCCCTCATGAGATGCACCCGCAGGAACACCATGAGTCAGTACAGATGGGTTTCCATGGATTGTCTGGGAGTTTCATAACGTGACACAGATTTATTCAGTCAACCTCCATTTCTGAGGTATTTTTCCTAGGAAGGTCAATGATCTGTCTGAGCCTAATTATCCCATCTGGCTAGTGTGCTTAAGGCACACAAGTTTCCTGCGGTTCATGTGCACAAAGAAATGATGTAGTTAGCATGTTATTTATTTAGCTCTGACTCCTCGGCTGAACTGAAAGGTATCTGCTGGCAGCTGCATTGCACAGGTAGCCTTGGCTATGGCTCTGGAAAAGGACACAAGTTTGCACCTCCCGCTTTATGGGGAGGGCTTCCTCTGCTGCTCTGCTGTTGTGACTCTCATTTTCATCATGGCTTTTTTACTCATTTGTTGGTGGTCTCAGAGGACAAGCTGTGAGTTGATTTGGATCTTTTTTTTTCAAATTTCCAGAAGTTTCTTATATTCTTCTGGTAGCAGTGAAATACTGGGTGGGATTTTCAGAAAGACCTTCAAGCTGCAGCATTGTGCAGTTAGCCTTGTCTATTTTAAGCCTTTATATGGACCTCCACGAGCTCAGTATGTAGTCGACTTACAATCTCCAAGGCAGTCCATCCTCACAGTGCCTTTGTAACATGTAGAATGGTACTGGAGAACACACGTAGAGGAGGTAGCATGTCCATGGTCACACACACACAGAGGATGTGGATGAAAAGGGAAATGATTGTGTTAGCTTTCAGGATACTTTATTAGCATGCAAACTGCTGAAACCCTCCATTCTTTCCTAGGGCATCCATTCAGAAGGCCTGCCAAAATATATATGGATTACAGACAGGCAGTTTATTTAAAGTTCCACCAAGTCTACGTGCAGAACTGAAATCTTCTGAGACAGCGTTATTAATGAAGCTGCTCAGTCATATGCAATAATATATATTTTAAGACATCCATTTCCATGCTTTGTAATCCTATTTCAGCTCTGAAAAGCATGGAATATAATTCTCGCTGTAAAATATTTTAGTAAATCTATGGATTCAGTCAAAGCCACATGTCCTTTATCTGCTGCTAAGCTCTTTCATTAGTGGCTCTTGACGAAACAGTGCTATGTAAAAGGTGACAGTCAAACTGATAAAAATCCAATTTTCTTTGTTTAACCAGGAACAGGTGTTCAGTCTTTGTGTTTTCTCTGGGTGCTTTGAGACTGCTGGCAGGATTGAGATAGGTCTTTAGGTATCAGGTTTGTACCTTGAGTTCCATCACTGGCTATTTTCCCACTGGTATGAACTAATATCTATTAGCAAAGGAACAGAAGACAAGTGTGCTAAACAGTGATAGAGATTATATGTGCTAGAACTATAAAAGAAAACAAAATATTATTGTATCCCACGTATGTGCTGATATGTAGAGGTTATGAGATACTGCAGTAAGGGAGAGGAAACTCAGAGGAAAAGCTTGCTTTTTTTTTCTTTTCACCACCTCTCTGTAGAATAATTTGCTAAGAGTAAAACAGCAGTTTTAGAGATCCAGAGAGTGCTAGCCCTTGTCATGTCTGTGTCTGTAAACATAGATGTGCATGTAGAAACTGTGAGCCCATCTCTTTTGATGCTGGAATAAAAACCAGGGTGCATTTCTAATATAATCATTGAAAAGTAAAATTTGTAAATTTGTCAACAAAAAGCTTCTCATCCATTTGTTTGGAAGATGATTCAGAGGAAAAAAAAAAAAAAAAAAAAGGATACCTTAGTTATACGTGACATTGTTTTCGTTCCCCATAAATTTGGTTTGGCACATTGGTCCAGTAGATTGGAGCAATTGTAACTCCAGATATTTCTAGTTCATCTTTGCTGATCTTTTATTCTGCCGACATCTTAGCTGAAATAGTGATTAAGTAATTTAGGGAAAAGAGATGGAAGGTATGAGAATGAGGAAAAAAATGAGAAGAATGAAGAGGAAGAAAGTGAGGAGGACGAGCCAAGAAAGATGGGAGAGAGAAAACCAGGCTCTGCCACACTGAGGAAAAAAGTTGTGACCTGTAGTGAGGTAAGCAAGAGGCGTTCTTAACTTAGTCTGATGTATTTTCTTGTTTTCTACGTGTGAGGGTGGAGAGTATACCCAGCCACAGGGTCACTTTGAAACGTCTGCAAGTCAAGAATTAGGGAGTGTGAGGCATGGAAAGCAGGGCAGTGGTGCCCATATGTTGTGCAGAGCCCCTGTGCCTTCTTGGCTGGCTCTACCCTGCAGAGCAAATTGCCTGGTAGCTGTTTTGCTGTCTTCCCTGAATTACTCCCGTGAGCACCGTATCCAGTTCATTGTTTTCGTCATCATCAACAAAGTCATCCATCAGCATCTTAAAACTTTCTTCCTTGGATAGGAGTTAAGCTGGCATTTTATTGATGAGCTTATTGAGATTGTATATGCGTCTGACACTGGCTTCCATCACAGCATGGTTCTGTTGCTTTGGCAGGAGAATTTTATCTAAAAAGTAGGAAACAAAGTGGGGGCTTGGCACAGCTAAATGTTTATTTAAAAAAAAAAAAAAAAAGGAAGTTGATGGTAGAAATCTGTAATCAGTAGAGGCATTGGAGTATTCCAGAAATAGAGCTATTAGCTGAAAATCCATTTATATATATATATATTTTTAATTAGTTATTGCCTTTAGTCATCATAGATTTTTCATGAAGTTGGAACTAATTGTGAGTAGCAGAGGAATTTAAGGAACTTAGAAGTGAAATTATTCAATCTTAAGTTGTTTTTCCTGGGTACACAGACATTATGTTTTTTGTTGTTGGCATAAGGTGTCAGTGCTAAAGGTTGTGAAGACACCATTTTGTCTTTTGCAAGTACAAAAGCCACGTGGAAATTGTTCTTTGTTAGGAGAGTGGAGGAAGGAGAAAGGGAAGCTGCAAGATGCAGTCCTACATGTAAAGTAAAATATCCTCTATCATACTGAAATTCAGTGATATATTTTATGCACTCTTAGGCTTTTGGTGTCTAGGACAGGCATGCTGAACATGACAAACCCAGGCAATGGTGACCTAAGGCTATGTCATCCAGTAGGAGTCAGTGACATCCCTGTGCTCCGTAGTTTGAGGGAAGACTGAGATGCCTAATTCTGTTTGCCACTATCAAAGCTGGTGTCAGCTGGAAAAAAAAATATTTGAGGTTTGGGGAATGGTTTGCTTTTTCTTCCTCTTTAATTTTAAGGAAACTTTGCTGTCTTTGAAGAGAAGTGCTGAAATAATAATTTCTGATCTGTCTTGTGACACCTATAGCTAATGTGAAGCTTTGGCTGTGGTAATGGACTCATTGTTTGGATAAAAGAACTCCTAGCTGTATTTGCATGGTTTTAAATTTGCTTATGTAAGTACATCAAGAAGGATTTGCAGCAAAGATTTCTTGACCAGATCTGGCAATGATTCATGACTTCGCAGTGCCTCCTTCCTCAATAAATGTGGTCAAAAAAGTTTCTTGCTTAAGGAAAGACTTGCAGTTTGGGCAGCTTTCATTATGTTTGTGATTGTATTGTTTGCTTGTCAATAGTACTAAATACACTGAGTCCAGAAACTAGGACTAGATTAGGTCGCAACAACTAAGTGAGTGAAGAACAAAAACCAAAGCCCCGCTTTTACAAGTTTATAGTCAAAATACATCAAAATACTTGCCATAAGAAGTGTGTTGCTATTTTTGTGAATAAAATTCTCAGTTCCACGGTGCCCAAATCATTAATCCCTAAACTATCAGTTGCATATCTTGTAGACATAGTGGTTTTCTCACCCTGACATGTCACCTTTTATTGCCACAAAACAAAAGGAATTTGGCTACCTCTGGCAAATGTTTATCAAGATGGAAGGAAAATATCTGATTATTATTCATGAATGGGACAATTCAGTACAGTATGTTAGTATTCCTGCACCAACATAAAGCTTAAAAGTACTGCAAAAAATAGAGAATACCATCAATCATTAATCTGGAAGCTTGACCGGTAGATGAAGCAAGGAATCTTCAGGACACCTTTAAACGCAATTATTATTCATTAAAATGCTTACTTCAGCTTAATAAGTTTGCTTATTTGACCCTTACTTGACTTTCTTTAATTGATTTCATTAAAGCAATAAAGAAGCTGTAGATGTTTAAGTAAATCAGGAACTTTCCACTTCTTTGTCCAATCTATTTAATGAGGATATGTGTACTCAGGCATGTATTAGTGACATCTATATTGCCTGTCTGGTTTATTTGAAGGGAAAAAGAATAGAGGAAAAAAAAGTGTAAGAGCTATTGTTAGATGAGGATTTACATCCAAATAAAGGTGAACTATTTCTTGGGTTGTTTTGTCTTTTTATATAACATTAATTGCCAACCTTCTGACTCCCTGGCTTGGACTGTAGCCAGGTTAGATTTGGGTCATTGCCTATTTATAGTGTTTTCAAAATAGATAGAGCAGGTGTTAAGTTGTGTGTACAATTATAAGTGGTTACCGTGGGCTTCTGCTATGTGAAATGAGGAAGTTCTGGAGAATTCAGATTGCCACTGTCATAATCTTACAGATTTTCTGCAGCACAACTGTAAGGAAGGATTTTCTTGATATATATATGGACATGTAGATAGAATAAAAAAGCCTAGAGTTATCAAGTCTGATTTGATTGTGTTTCACAGTCTGTGGGCATGCAGTCCTAACACACTGAAATTAGGATAGACTGTTTTCTAAAGTTAATCTCTGGAGAAAGAGGAAAGAAAAGGAAAAAAAAAAAAGAAAACATCAAGACAGCAGAACTGCACTGAATCGGGATCCTGATCTAGGAAATGGTCTTCTGTTGCTACCCAAAATAAGCATCAGCAGTTGCATTTCACCATAGAAAAACAATCAAATTACTCACGTCAATGTATATATTACACCCACTTTACAGAGAAGAAAAAGTTGTGTTATTTTGTGTTTATTGGTGATGTGGATGGCTCTGAAGGGCTTAATGAAGAAGCCCCCGCTCCCTTTAAGCAAGGCTTCAGGTTCCCTCTGTTGCTGCCCATTCTTCTCTGAGATGTTCAAGCCTCTTAGTTTCTTAACTTTGGCCTGCAGTTCTCTGCATTTTTCAAGCTCCTGCTCGCCCTCAGAGATGCAGTGGGTTGGCAGGGCAGGAAACCCCTTCCCTTCAGCCCCTCACATGTGGATTGCTGCTCCCTCCTCCGCCTTTCAGGTGTCCTGGCTAGCAAATAGGGTGAACCTCAGTCTCTGTAGCTCATGTAGCTTGAAAGAATTGACGTTGGAGAAGCAACACCCAAGAGAAATCTAAATGGACTGTAGACAGTATTTGCATATGTGGCTGGAGCTGAAGGCGTGAGGTTTAAGGACCTTGGGGTACAGAAAGATGGGCGATGCCCAAAGTGAGCACTTGTCAAGGAAAGCTCGGTCACTGAGATGCTCCCATGGGACTGTGCATAAGCTGTCGGTCAGCTTTGGGATATTTTATTTTAAAACAAGCTGCCAAACATTTTGAAGCTTCCCTACCAACTGCTCCCTATTGTCCCCTCGTGAGCCGAACCCGAAGAGCACACTCAGTACCTAACATTTCCTGGCTCGATCCCTGGTGCTGTTGAGTTGATAAAAAGCAGGCCGCCCCTGAAAATGAGCATGGCAGGATTTCAGGGAGGAAAGCCAACCTCACCCACGGCGCCCATTTGCCAGGTGCGGGAAGTAAGTGATCTGCTGCCGTGCTGGGGCTGAGCCAGCCTGGCTGGCTGTGCTCGGTAAGACGCGGCTGCAGCGCCGGGAAGCCTCGTGCACTTGCAGAAGTGTATCATCTTTAAAATGTCTTGCAATTTAAAGAATATATGTTAGCACGTTACAGGGTGACGGTCAGCTGTGGCATCAAGCCAGCTGGTACTTCAGTCAGTGGAAGCTTTGCTAACATCGGGTGGAAGTCCAACAGGACCAAAGTGACAGTGGGATCATAGAATGATTTAGGCTGGAAAAGGCCTTCAAGATCTTCAGGTCTAACCATTAACTGCTGAGACACTTAAAGCCTGAATTGCTGCTCTGCAAGCATGAATGTGCACCTGAAGCACATGCCTCTCCATTGCCCTCCCTAGATGTCTGTTATTCCTTTCTTACCAGTACAGTGCTACCAGAGGACGCGTACTAAGTGGAAAACTTCCTTGCAGTTATTGTCCTCCAAAAGCTCAACAACATACTGTTTGAGCTGAGGACATCAGTTCTCATGTCTGCAGGCTTCTCCATTCACATTCGGCATCCTTTGTAATATCTGAGCAATGTTTTCTCCACTTGTAGCATATAAGGCTAGGAGAATTGGCATGCCAGGTTTGTCTGTCATTTTCTCTGCAAATGGAAGTCATCTTTGGATTACTGATAATTAGAGGATTAGTTGAATCACTTTTCCTCACTGCAAAGCTAATGGCTATTTGAAAAGGAAATAAAGTGGCCTCTGAGTGAAGCTGAATGGGAGGGAGTTACCACGGCAGGAACTGTGCCCCCAGCAGTAGGTTTAGGATTTCACATCTTTCTTTGCTGCATGTTCAATATAATTTAAAATAAATGGGAAAGTTGAATGGAGGGGGACAAAGGGGAAAATGGAATGGAAAAGTGGATGTCATTAAAGTGAAAAATCCTCTGTTAAAAAGTGTGCAGTCTTTGATGTCTTGGTTGTTTAGATCACATAGCATTAAAAATTGGATTAAAAACATGTTCATTTTATACATCATATCTCAACCATTCCCAACACTTTCAAGTTGAAGTCAGTTAAGGAACTTTAATTATAATGACCCAGTTATTTTTAAGACTTGGTAGTAAACATATTGTGTCGACATTTTAAGGGTTTCAATTAATGATTTCAAATTTAAAACTTGATAAAAGCTACTGTAAGAAATAAGTATGCAGTATGAAACTCAATTGGCCAGGCATACTTTAATCATACTTTATTGTTACATCAGGAAGCATTAATTAAAATTGGAAGCCTGTGAGTAATTATGTCTTTCTTTGCAGCTGTCTTTGAATGGCATTGCTATGTTCAAATCCTGTGTGAAGGTAATGGTTACAGTGATTTGAGTGTCAGTAAATAGTTTTTAGAGCTGAGGAACCACAAACGTGTTTCCCTACATGGCATGTACAGTTGCACTGTTTATTTTTTTAATTTAATTATTAAACTGCTTCTTTATCTCCCTTAAAAGGAGATGAGGGAATTAAACTGTACACTTTATAATTAGCATAAGATGACCATAGACTCTTCTTTGTCTTCTGGGGATGATAGTGATTCTGGGTAGGTGGTATTAAGATATCATCTCTTCCGTATTAGTTGCCCATGAGTCCACGCCCAACTGTAATAGTGCTCTGGACCAGTTCATTGCTTTTCTTGATTTTGAAGAGCAAGCATCTCCACTGGTTGCAGGGAACAGACCCCACTCTTGCTTGGCAGCTCAAGAAAATCCTGAACCTATCAGACCCATAAGATGCCGTCTTGAACCAGACGGAATTGCTGCTCCTTGAAAAAGCTGTCAAAGCTGCAGGTTTTTTTCTCTTCTAGGCAAATGCTCAAGAGAAGGAGCTAAAGAACTAAGAACAGGTTTATCTAAGTTGCCCTTCTGTTATGCACTCAAGTGCAGTCAGTTTAGTTCCAGTATGGGGGTAGCCAACATGGTGTGCTAGTCTAGCATAGTCTCCTCTAAACAAAAAATTAAAACAAGCCATGATAAAACCTGTAATTTTAAATTTCATTTTGCAGAATAAAGATTTTGTCATTCTTTCTCTGACTTTCCTTTGCTCTGAGTTTTCATCCAAGATGAAGCAAGGCTGTTTGCTGCCGGTACCAAGTGTTCACCTTGCAGTGTGGACAGGTGCCTTCTGGCAGAGCTGAGCTCTCTTACAGTAATGACTTTACAGTGAACCGTGGAGAGCTGGTGGCCTGGAGCGACCTTTCCAGGGAGTCTGGTGTTCCTCTTCTCTGCCTGATTAGTGGGCAGCTACAGCACGTGTACGTCCCCTGCAACTTGCACACTGCTGTCGCATTAGAAAATGTTCCCGTTGTTTCTAAAGAAGAACAGTACACCACACCTGGATCTTGGCAAGCACGTAAAAGAAGAAATTATTTTCATTGACAGTGATTTTCTGACTGATTTTCTACTGTACTGTAATATTTTAACTGTATACATAGGTTTTATCTCTGATTCAGAAAATTAAGAAGACTTGGGACTTAATTAATTGGGACTACAATGCTGTCTTTCTCCTAATACTTTCCGCAGTGTAGTCATAATATATAACGTACAGTATGTGATATGTAGTAATGTACTATATAATACACACATGTATATGTGTATATATATGTAGATGTGTGCATACACATATTACTAGTTTTGAAAACCCTGCTCCTGCAGTGACTTTTGGTGTAATTTCAATATCTCTTTGACAAGGTGAATAAAATCACCTGCTTATAACAAGCAAATGGCAGGATCAAAGCTTAGTCCCTTTAGTAATGTCGCATGGTATGTACTCCATAGTTGCTTTAAATGCTCTGTCTTCCAGCTTTCCTGAGCACAGAAAATGCCACCGAAAGGCTGCCATAATACATGGGGTGTGTATTTCAGTCCATGGTTATAAAGGGCAGACGTCTTCCACCACTATTTTAGTCATTGAAATGTGGTCAGAAATTTCAGCTGTTGTTACATCCTGAGGTGACCGACTTACATGGTTTGTTAGGATTTTTGGAAAATGCCTGTTTGTATGTTCTGGTTTGGCTTTGATGACCAGCTCTTGGTGGTAGCCTAGGACTGATGAATGCTTTCTTGGTGATGGCACCCACTAATATACATACCAGAGACATTAAACAGAAGTTTAATATAAGTCTTTAAAAAAAAAAAAATCAATATAGGTATCCATGGACGACAACTTTGAAATACCAGGGGAGAGCTAAATAATTCTGTAATGGATTTGGCAAGAGTGTATGCAGACTTCATTTCAAAAGTTTCAGGCTACTTTGGTATCCACTGAATTTCCATTCTTCCTTTTAGTATATAGCTATCCATCCATCCATCCACAACTTGTCAGTTGGTCCTGGAGGAGAAGCTTGCATTACAGTAGGTGTCTCCGACTGATACTTTCTGTTTCCTGTATGCTGGATGAGGCAATCTTTGTATGGTAAGGAGTCACTTGTTGTTTTGGCACAGCAGAGTTTGTAGCAGTTTTATTGGAAACAGTTTTACTTTTAGGGACCTGGAGGTGGCATATGAATTTCTGAATTTTCTGGAAATTAACAGTAAAAGTACTGTGTGCATTCACATACATAAAAAGGAGTCTATTCACCAACAAACATCTGTCCAGATATTTTGAGTTCCCATTTTTCTTTGCCTGCAAGTGCACAAATCAAGTAGCACACAAAGAAGGTACTTGTCAGTGCTTTGCAAGTTTTGAGCCCATACGTTAACAACTTGATCAATCTTTGGTTAATTTGTGTTGCATGCTCTAAATTTTTTTTGCACTGGAAAAGTTAAATGTTTCTGAGCCTGAGTAGAATGTCATGTGTTTGTGGATTGAGCTCTAAATTACTGACCAGCGTCCGCTGCGCATAGGATGAAGAACAAGCCAAGTGATTCGTTCATTTGTGGTGGAGAGGTGATTTGAGAAGCTGGATTTTCTTGCGGTGTCTTTGGATTTCTGGGAGCAAAGGAACTAACCGAAGGCATGGAAATCTTGTTTTCCAGCATCTCTCTACTGGTAGATTGATCAGGATACCTTTCATTGACCCACACATTTATGAGCCTCCAGTAAATGTTGATGATATATTTTTTTTCCTCTGTTGTAACCAGCAGCTATTTGCTCCATGTGAATGTTTTTGCTCCATCCTGTATTTTATGTCGTGTCATTTTACCAAATCTCCTTTTAACATCATGCAAGCTCAAAGAATTTTTGCACTTTCATTTAGAGCTGATAATTGGATGCATTCTGCAAACTTTATAAATGTTTTGTTAACACCATTAATTCTTTGGATCTGATTCATTTTATCAATAATTGAGATAGATGGCCTTGGAAGGTTTTCAGTAGGGCTCATACAGTACTATTATTCTAAATAAAATTGCTCATTTTGTGTTTTTTTTTTTCTTTTTTTTTTTAATTAAGTCCCATTTGTTGTTACCAGCACTGTAAGAAAAGGTCCAAGGTGAGTGTCAGAGACTCTGTTATGTTCAGTTCTTTCTGTTTTGAGCATTATAAATTGGTCTGAATTAATTTCTTTAGATCTTTGAAGAGCTCTTTCTGTGGTGCTTCGAACATGTATTTTCTGTTGGGACACATGATCATGACATTTAAGTGAAGGAAAATTGCTTTCAAAGTGATTTTTAGCAAAGTCACTGCATGTTTGCTTTTCTAGTTTGTGCAGTCAGTGTATCACTGGCGACATCTGGCAGGGTTAACAGATGATTCAGCAGACTAACACTGTTCAAGCAGTGCTTGTTGGTTTTTGTTTCTGTTCTTTTACAGATTTCTTAAGAACTATAAGGAAAGTGCCTCAATATCTGAGTGGTCTTCTTGGATCTTAAAATATCTGCCCAACTTGCACCTGTCCTTCGAGATTGTTCAGATACAGCATGTCCTTCACCAGTTTTGGACAAGTGTTTTGACATCCAAAAAAACTATGGTATATCTGTGTAAATCCCTGAGATAGTCAATAATTGTTCACTAATAATTATTCACTAATAATTCACAGCAAGAATTGCACTGTGTATGCAGATCTGGGCAATTTACGGAAGAATATTCCACAAAGATATGTCCTGTGGTGACATTAGCAGAAATTTGCATTTTCTGTAGCTTGCGTTTTAATGTCTTGCACGTCTGTTTGGAAAAATGGTTGTATGATCCACTTCAAACAGGTCTCTTCTTTATTTCTTGACACAAAGACTTCCCTGCACCTGTGGGCTGGTAGTAACCAAAGTACAACAAAACTGAAGTGATGCTATGGCATTCAACCTTCATCTCAGTGACATCTTGTGGCACCAAGTCCCTTTGTGGCAAGTAGAAGAGCGTGAGACCTAGGGATGCTGGCTTTCAGTAAAAGCTTTTTCCACGGCAAGGACCTTCACTGTGTACTTTGCTTTGTGCGTGTCTGTTGTGAGAGCACGATCCAGCACAGAGACGTGGTTCAGGAAATTACAAGCTAGCACCTTGAGAAGATCTGCGAGTACCTGCTGTGCCTGCAGAGCACACTTTCTGCCTTTTGCCTTCTTCTGGAAGCGAATGGATGGCTTCCATGCTTTGAGCAAGACGGACAAAACTCATACAGCCAAGAGCAGTCCTTGAGGTGCTTTTAAAATGTTTTTTTCAGACGTGTTTAATTACACATCCAGCTGAGTAAAACTTTCCTCAAGTTTTAAAAGTCCCTGGCCTGTACTTTGACTCATGCAGCTTAAGGGAGGTGACATTATTTCAGTCATGCTAGTGTTTCTCTTCTAATCCTCCAGACAGTCTTTTCTCTTTTAATCCTTTGAGCAGACATATTTTCAAAGGACTTCTTTTTGTTTGTAGTCAACCGCTAGAACTGCCTGGCATCTGTGCCTATTTGCATCATCAGAGCAAGCAGGAACTGAAAATCAAATGCCACTGTGGTTCAGCATGTCCAGAGATGATGTCCTGAGTGATTACTGTATTTTCCTCTAAATTCCCATCCACTTTTGTAGAAGCTAGTGCTAATGTAGTTTCTACAGACACTGCAAACCTCTGATGGGGAGAGGGGAATGATTTTTGGGGAAAAAAAATCAGAAAAGTTTGTTTCTGCAATAAATTGTTCTAATAATAAAGGTAGAGCCTCAGAGGTTTAACAGCTCGAAATGTGTAAGTGCTAGTGAGACAAACATCCCAGTCCACACACATACATGATAAAAAGTTGTCAACTGTAGATCCTAGAAGAATTTTTTGCAACTCATGTCTGCATCTGCTGTGGATAGAGCTGAGGTGAATCAGCCTGTGAGCTTCTCTGGCTTCTGCAGGTGGTCCAAAGTGTCTGAAAGCTTGACTCTGAGACTTTACAGGCTCTTGGTACCCAAAGCTCATCCCCCGCCTTTCTTCTGTTTTCTTAAGGAAATACTTAAATTCTAGCTCACGTTTTTAATCATAAGTTATAAACTAACCGTTCCCTTCCCAGTTTCTGTGGGCTGCAGCTTTGCAACAATGGTTGATATTCACTCTTTGCTCCTAGAGGTAACTGATAGTGAAGTCTCATCTCAAGCCCTTACCAAAAAAAAAAATCATCCTGGTGCTACTGCCTCACTTTCAGAAGCTATTGCAGACTTCTTTGCAATCATCTAGTTTTTGCTAAAAGTTGTGGAGCTACTCAACACAGAGCATCCATAGTTCTCTTAGCCGGCCACAGCGGGAAGCTCCCCGTTGCTGTGTGCACTTGGTTTACCTCAGACTGGCTCTGCCTCCGTCCAGCCCACAGCAGTTGTTCCTATTTTGCAGACTTCAGGCATAAAGCTGATGTCCCTGGTCTAACTCATACAAACCCATGGTGAAGGAAAGGAGTCAGTTTTGCTCACGTATCTAGCTCCTCTGCTTGCACATCATTGCTTTTTACAGTAAAAACAATGGCTTGGCTGCACAAACCTTCATTCTTTAAATCTCTGAAATGGAAATAGTCTGAAAACCTGGGTTGGTTTTTTGTTTGTTTGTTTGTTTGTTTGTTTGTTTTTATTAGAGAACTTTACAAATCTTTCACCAGATCAGTAAAGCTTTTGCAAACCAAAAATCAGGAAAATATCCAGGCAGGTTCTTCCTAGCTATAAGAGCTTGCTAATAAGTATGTCCTGAAGTATTTCTCTGCACAGGAGAGCAATCCTTATCACACATTCAGACAGCTTTGTGACAGTTCTGAAAGACCTTTGCAGCATGTGGCAGTTTGGGATATTGGCAAAGGAAACACAGGTAAAGTGCATCCTGTCATTGCTAGAGAAGAGTTACCAGAAAAAGTAATCTTCTCATCCCCTGATCATATTGGAAGGAAAGAGAGCCTCTGCTGCATCCTGCAGCTGCATTAGGAAAGGCCCTCCAAACAGCAAGAGGGTTCCGTGTCCAGATTCACATGGGCAAAGTTTGTTCTTACTTGAGTTCATCCTTCAGTGTTCTTTGTGCTCACACACATCCTGCAGTCTGAGGTGTATTAAATTTATACCGAAAGAAACTTGATGTACTTCTTTTAGAAGATTGCACGTATCTGAAAGATGTTTTACAATCTGCTTGGTCAATCAATTGTGCAAGTATACCATTACTCTATAAGAATGAATTAGGAAAACATCCAAAATATTTTAAAATCATAGATCAGCAATGACCAAATGCCCGTAATTAATTACGGTGTTTTTTGTTCAGTGTCGTTTTGTCTGGGAGAATAGACTGGAGTCCTCCTCAGTTGGTTAAACTCAGTTGGCTGAACTTGTTTGGAGTTAATATTTTAGTTTATACGAGTGTGTCCACATGTGCATGGATATAGCAGTTCCCAGCAGCACAACATCAACATTTTGGTTTGGAAGTTGCATGTATAGTCTTAGGAAATCCATGGGGAACCTTCAGATTGTTTAGAAAAGTCTCTCCAAAGACAGCAAAAATATGAGCAAAAATGTGAAGGGTCACAAGACACTTAGTGCCTAAACTAGTTGAGCTCATTCTGGAAAACTGTAATAACTACAGGCAAAAAGTCAACAAGCAAGGGACACCAGCAACTATGAAGTTACATAGTATGTTGGATAGAGAAAAAATATATATTTTTTAAAGATATTCAGTTGGGTAATCCTTTAAAACAAAATGACAAAAAAAATGGCATGAAGAAATGCCGAATTATTCCAGGGCTATCGAATGTCTAGCCCGAATTGGAAACATGGAAATTTCAAGAACCGAAAGGTTTTCTGGAAAAAAAAAAAAACAGTACATAATATATACTGTGTGTTTTTCTAGATTTCCAGTAATAGAATTCTAATACCACAATTTGTTTTGTGCTGGAGGAAAAAAAAATAAAAAAAACAAAAGAGAAAGACACTTCCATGTTTTACATATTGCTGTTGGAAAGTACCAAAGTGGCAGCAGTGTTTCTGAGTCTGCATTAAACATACACGGATATGTTAGGGACAGCTAAAACTTTGGAACTAGCATTTTTATCAATATCCTGCAGGAGTCCGGGAGATGTGTAAGTGAATTCATGCAATATGCACTCCTCTGATGAAAAAATGCAGCACCCATGGTGAGATAGCAGATTTCCTAGCTAAGACACAGTACCTCTGAAATTGGTTTGCTGCTTGGTATGCTTGCATACAAGATGGTATTTCTTGTATGCATGTGGTGGGCAGGGAATTTATGTAGCCAGAAAAATAATGCAGGTAAAATAAAATGTATGCACGGGGTGACACTGAGGACTGTGATGCATATAGACCTGGGTCTGTTTTGCAAACCACAAAGGAAGTGGATTTGAGAAAACTCACTTAGATGTGAGGTGTTCCTGCCCTAATATCTGGAGGAAGAAAGGGCGTTCTTCAGTTTGTTTGATTTATATTATATGAACTTCTTTGAAATGTCTGTAATGCCCTGGGCTGGGTTTGGGAGCATGCAGACATGCGGGTTTCGGCGTGGGAGCCTTGCTGCTCGTGCTCCTGGCAGGTCATACAGCCCAGGCTCCAAGCCTTGATGGGCTGGGTGTCCCAAAGGGGGTTGGGCGAGACCCCCCCCCGGGAAGGTCAACCTTTTGTCTCCCCAAGCCTGTGCAACAGTAACTCCACAGGAAAATGCAGCACTTGTTTTGCTGTGCTGACTGCATTCAGGATGATTTTCTAATGGGAACACGTGGCTTTGCTCTATTTCCTAGATGCAGTATCCCAGGTATTTTCTTCATCATTAAAGGAAAGGGCTTGTTGGAAAGTTCTTTCATACCTTGAGCATATGGGAAAGTTATTTGTGTTTCAAACTGATACCCCATAGTTCTGTTGTTTAATTTCTTCACTCATTCATTTTTCCACAATTTCTTTTAACATTCCCATTCCTCCTCTTGCCACATGGCCAAGGTGCATACTCTTCTCTCTAAATCTAGATGGTTGAATATCCTGCACAATCTTCTTGCAATTTGGCTATCCTTTTGTGGATCTCACATTTGAAATCCAAACACAGGGCAGAGGAGCATCTTAAACCTAGACTTAACACTTGAGGGAAGACTCCTTGATGTATTTTACTCCTTGCTGTAATTTGCCAGAACTGATATAAATACCCATAAACACCAGGGGTGAGGTGGGGAGCCTCTCTTAAAATCTATTTAATAAAAAACAAACAATTAGGAAACCTAGGCTTAGTAAGTCTGTCCATAATGGGAGATGAATGTTGTGAAATGTGGGTAGGCAGGCTAGTTGTTTCCCTTAGACATTTTTTCTCACTTTTTAACCGCTTGGAAGTGGAATCTGACTTCTCACCAGAATCCTTTGTTAGAAATGTTCTTTTAAAAGCAACGCCTTGTGCAGGAAGAACTTGTGATAGATGAGCTATTGCGAAAAAATAAGTGACTGAGTGTGGCTTTTAAAAGTTCCACTTTGAAAAGAAATGAAGGCTGAGAAAAGGAAGTACCAAAGAAATAAAAAAACAAAGTTTTCCTGCTGCCTTCCATTGTATCTGACATTTTATCCTGTTTTAGGAGTTTGCCTCTTTCTGACAGTATCTGCACTCAGTCATTACTTGTCAACATAGTTTTATTTAGCATGAATAAATAAGACATAATTAGCTAAAATATGGGTCTTGTAATTACAGGTGTAGAGTTGTTTTATTTATTAAGGCTTTCTGCCCAGGGAAAATGACACAACGTGCCAGGAAGACTTAAAGTCTGGAATCTAAATCTATCAATTTGATTATTTAACTGTGGTTAGGGTATTTTCATTTTGTTGCAGTATCCTTTGACAAGTCTAGTGTTTACAGCATTAGCTGAAGATGAAGATGCATTTAAGAGTAGCTTTTATGGCAGGCATTTTGAAGAGCAGTTGCTTCTGTTTGCATACAATTCCCTCAGAGAATCTTATCTTTCCAACTGGATTATTTAGTCTTGCTGATGGTATGGTTTTACCTGGAGCAGTGTTCCTAATACAGTAGAAATCAACACACTCACGCTTCAGGGAAGGCTGCTTGATGTATTTTACTCCTTGATGTAATTTCCCAAGAACTATACAAATTCTAAGTTTCCATTCCAAAGTGCTTTAGCTTGTTTTAAAGCATTTAAGTGATCTTGTTTACAGCGTTATAGCCAGGGCTTCCTTTAAAAATTATTCTTTTTGGTTTTTTTTGTGATTGCAATTTAGAAACAAAATGATGCCTTGTTAGCCTGTAAAATAATAATAGAGGAAACATTATTTCCACTTGCACGTTAGACAGCAAGCATATATTGAATGCTTGTTAGAAATCGGCTGGTGTCTCTACACTGCAATTTTAAGGAAAACTCACTTTCTTCTAAAGGACATAGGCGATTTTCCCTTTTTCATAGTAAAAGGGGAGAAACGTATTAAAAATCATTGGTATTCTTGTGCTTAAGAAAGTGTACAGATCCTCAAAATATAAATTCATAGAACTCTGGCTAATCTTACAGCGTGTAAGTCCTGAGATATGGTTTGAAATCCTTGGCTAGAAGGCATTGTAAAGGAGAAAATCCTTATTATCGAGAACTTCGGTTGCTCGTCCTCTGAATATCACCTCTGCTGTCTCTCACATTGTAAGAGCTAGTCTAGCTCGATGAAATTATTAGGTGAAGGCTCAAAGGAAGCAAAGGGCTGTAGGTGCCTTTTCATACAAAGCACGATGAAACTGTGGAACTCATTGCCACAGTTTCCTGTGACAGCCAAGAGCGTGCACAGATTTAAAAAATAGAGAAATTCACGCAAAGAAAATCTAAGGAAAATGTAAGGATCCTGTGGGTCAAAACATTCTTGTGTTGATTCCTGGGGTACTCAGTGTCTCCATCAGTGACCCAGTAAAAGGGAGCATGCAGCTGATTTCCAGCATTTTAGTTGGAGCTAAGCTCTTTTGGATAGTCACATGGAGCTGGCTAACAAGAAGTGACTGAAAAGGCTTTCTTTTGGAAAGAAAACAGAGGGGAAATATAATGAAAGTCCCTAGAGTCACGGAGTCTGTGAGGAAGCTCAAGTCCCAGCCATTATTTGCCAGATCCCACAGCACTGCGACCAGTGGCTTTTTAGTGTTTGGTGGGTAGAGATACCTCTGCAACTCCATCTCTGCAGAGCCACCTTCCTGTTACAGAGAGTTACCACGTGTGGGTCTGTTTGTATTGTTCATGGTAGAGCCCTGAGTCTTCTTAGAGTCTTCTGACTGTAGTCATCCTTTGTTTCCTTCATCTCTAATGTGACAGAATTCATTTATGTTTTAACTTTTCCTCAGTGTTTAATTAGATTTGTTACTTCACGATTTAATGGACGTGTCAAATAATTAGCATTTAGTATTTGGACTGCGGAGCAAACTCCTAAATGCTCTGATAGATAGAAAATTGTTGATTGTAATTATTATGATTAATTTCCAAATTAGGATTGGGGCTCTGATATGCAAGGTCCTGTGCAAAAAATAAAAAATAAAAATGCAAGAAACAGCCTCAGACTTGAGGAGTTTACAATGAAATAAGCAAGAAAAGGTAAAAAGAAAAAGGGAAGGAAATCAGAAGATACCATATGACTCTTAAACTCTTTGGTACTTGCAGGCTGAATCATTTTTCCTCCAGTCTTCATGCATTTGCTGATGAAATGAGATTCCCCTTAAAAATCCTCCTCTCCTGACCACTTCTCAATTCTCTCTCAAAAACATATCCAAAGCTTTCATTTTGCAAAGATTTCTTACCAAACAGATTTTCATGCAATGTAATACACAGATTTCAGTGGCACATGCATACGTTGAAAAGTTGGAATAAAGAATTAGAGAAGAAATTACTGATCCATTAATGTTTGCAGACTTTCAAGTACATATTGGGCTACTAAAGCTTCTTGTATCAAGTGCAAAGGGAATATTTACAAGCTAAGTTCCTGAGCAAGACAGGGATAAATCACATGGTGCAAAAGGGAATGAGTCAGAGGAGCTGTTTGTTTATTCCTCTTGGACTGATATTTATTCTCCCTGCAGTAGGACATTCCTTCTCCAGAAAGCATTCCTTTTCCACATCTCAGAATCTCACGTATTTTACAACACTTTGATCCGCTCTGTAATTAAGAGCTCCAGCTTTTAATTTAGTTTTGCCTTCTAGGGGGGTTATGTAAACTAATAACTTGTATTCCACACGAGCTTCGCTGGTTTTCCTTCCGATTGCACTGTGTATGCTACAGGTGAGAAGTAATCGTTTTTATTACCACAGAGTAGAAGAATACCCTAAAGACAAATGGGGTGGCTAACATTATAATCATAAATTGAGCTCTTAATTGTTGTTTGTGGGATTTTTAGGAGCAATAGCTTCGGTAGAAAAGTAAAATGTAATTTCTAGTTTTGCCACTTCCATTTTATTTACTACTCTTTTTCTAGTGCACTAATCAGAGTTTTATGAAAATCAGTTCAAAGAGTCTTGGGAATCATTTACGATTTCCTAAGGCTCTGGTTTTGCCTAGAAGAAAACAAACATAGCTTTCAGATAAACATAAAAGCACCAGCTGTTTTTCCTCCAGAATTTTTACATCCATAATACTTGCCTTTAGAGATAATTTTACTAGAAGAAACATATAATATGTGGAAATATTTAAGAATAGGTTTACAGTAATTCTGTTACTGTAAATACAAAGACTAGCTTTCATGCCTCAGTAACTGCTCCTGAGGTCTGATGAGCTGGGGGAAAAAAAAGAAGAGAAATCTTGGAAGCAGACCAGCTTGACCCTATGCCAGCTTGACCATCTTTGGGGTCCATTGCCTAGAAGCCAGTTTGTTTTTGCCAGGACAGTTTTCTGGACTATCACTTCAATAAAAGGCCTGATCTGATTTGTTATTTTTTCCAGAGCATCTTTGCTGGAGCTTGCTGACTACTCCTGTAAACAGTAGCTTCAGTAATACTTGTAATGCCAGCTCATGGCTTAGTGCTAGGACACATAAATGGTTCAGCCCCTGACAGGGAGTACCCTGTTTCTTACCACTTAGAGGAAAAGACAGCTTTGCAACCTTCATATCTGAATTTCTGCTGCTTATATTGTGAGCTTGCATTTACTAAATGAGCCCTGATTTCTTTTGAAGGTATGTTTGTGTCCTGCTGTTGACTGGTCTGCACTGTTGCCTCTCTCTAGCCAAGCAGCCCTCCCTGAGATGTTAGGGTTGATGGCTAAATATGCAAACTAGATTCATTGATATCTCTTAAAAAGTTGCAGTGGGAATGTTGATGGTAACTTTTGGTTTAACATCATCATCTTCAGTTTCCTTCACTTGACCCAGATTAAATGTATTCATGTACACACAAATGTGGCTACTCCAAAGGGATTCACTCCTTTGCTGTTTCCTTCCCAGTTTCAGACACCTGTGTAATGGAGAGAAAAAGTATGCACTAATGATGGGAGAAGAGAGCTGCAATATCAAATTGTGGTCTTAACTTTGCAGCACATGGAAGAATCACTGCTGAACTCAGACACCAAAAATGAAGAAGTTGAGCAATATTATGTAGAAGAATTCTTTTGGGTAGTGCACAACCTTTTATGTCTGCCCCTGTGAATGACATGCAATTTCTGTGCTGCAGCACTTCTCTAAGATGAAAGGGTTTGTATAACTCAGAGAGACAGTCTTTGCATTTAACAAAACCGGTTCCTGAATCTTTCATAATTCATGTCTCTCACTTCAAATCACCTGTCTTTCCATCTCCACAAAGAGGCGATCTCTTAATATCATTTTACCAGTCATCCTGCCTGCTTCCCTGCCTTTTTCCTTACTGCTTGCACTCCCACTAATTTGGTTTCTTCCAACACCAGTGGATTCTGACTGTTTTACCTTTGCAGTGAATCATCCTTATATCTTCTGGTTTCCCCCTCTTCCTATGCCAAAGCATCCCCTTTGGGTAGTTATTGATTCACGAATTGTGTAAGGGTGATACGAATAGAAACAGGAGAAAATTAACTTGTGTAAGACAGTGATGGATTTCTAAACATCCACCACTGGATTAAGTTGCAGTTTAATATGTTTAGATTAATTTAGCAATTGGTTGCATTTCTAAGTAGCTGTCTTGAGACATGGTCCTAAGTTAAGAGAAGTCTTGTCAGGAATGGGGCCTTAAATTTGCAGCACTGAATTGCTGACAGTTTCTGATTGACAGAATAATAGCTATTATTTGGTGCACCCCTTCCTGTCCTTCAGAGGAGGTTTAGGTTGGACATTAGGAAGAATTTCTTCACAGAGAGGGTGGTCAAGCATTGGAGCTGGCTGCCCGGGGAAGTGGTGGAGTCCCCATGCCTGGAGGTATTTAAGAGACGTGTGGATGTGGCACTAAGGGAAGAAAGAAAGTGATTCGAGGCCATGTCAGAAATTGAAGGCTGATACACGAGGAGCAGCTCTGTGTGCCAGGGAAGGGGACAAGCTGTGGACCAGATTGGCGAACCGCCATGGCAGCACCCGCCGGTGGCCTGAGGCTGCGGGCAGCCATTTTACCCCTGCTGTGGCACGCTGGCTGGCACCACAGTCTGCGGGCATGGCTGGTGTGTGGGACGGTCACCCCGAGGGGATGGAGGGCGAGGTGGCACACACAGCTCCCCTGAGCTGGCCTAGCAAGGCTGTGAGCCGCGGGGTGGGCAGGCTGAGCTGCCACCGGTCCGGATGAAGCCATCACTGCTTCTCTCCATGTCTGAAGGCTATGAGATGAGTGTCCCTCTGGAGTCACCTCTTCCTTTCCTTCGGCACACAGAGGGACAGGGGATGGCTGCCTTGGACTAGATCCCTCAATTTTAGGAAGCTAAAGCTGGGTGCCAAGCCGCATAGAGCCAGGCTGTCCAGCAGGGGGGATCCACGCCAGGCTTCCCCCAGGTTGCATCCTGGCCTCCTGTGGATGCAGAGCTGCTCAGGGGCACCCCTGGAAAGGAGGGTGCCCTTTCAGAGCATCGTGTTTGTTCGGTCCATGGTATTTTCTCTTCATCTTCCTGAGCGGGTACAAAATACAGTCTTTCCGAAGTAAACTGTCTTAGTGCTGTGTTTCATAACCACCAGGGGAAAATCATTAAAGTGGAAGAAAAGGTAGAATTATTGATTTAGCAGCATGGAAGCGTAGCATAACTTCTCCTTTGCTCATAAAAATACTGTGTTTTTTCTCAGCTGTGAAGTAATTTAGGTAGGTGCATCTTAAATTTCCCAAAGAATCTTTTCTTGGGAAAACCTAACATCTCTGTTAGTTACAGATACACATAATGTTGGCATCAAGTTAAAATGACCCACAATTACAACTGTACACCTTGAAAATTATCACAACTAAAGACAGTGGTAATTCACTAGGACTGGCGAGTAAACAGGTTCTTCATTTTCCATTCTGAATCCCATGCACTAGAACTGTTTTTCCAGTAGATTTTTGTTTGAGAAATACGGCTTTTTATTTCAGTGAATGAAGCTAAAAATGCATGGCAAAGGATGTTGTTAGAATCCATTATGTTTTAAATTGATGTATGACTTGCCAACAACTGTAAATATTTTTTTGGCATAGATCCATGTTGCTTCTCTCCCTGTAATAAAGGGTATTCTTTTTATCTATTCTTAGGAGGCAGATTTTTGGAAATACTGTAAATGAGAAAACTGGAAGTGGGAGAAAAATTGGTCATCCTTCAGTATATATTAAAGGAAGCCTTTTGTGAAACTGTTTTGTTATGCTTTAAATAAATCTTAGTCTACTTTGCTTTAGGACAGTTTTACACCAGCGCCTTCTCTTTGCTTAAACTCATTCACTGCCTCTTGCACCACCTACTAGGAAAATTATGTAGTGTTAGCATTAACGTTACAGCTCTTGTCTCAAGAAGGCGGTGGCAGAGGCAGAGAAGGCTGGTGGATGTCTGTCTGGAGTAAGACACGATGGGGAAATGCATGGTGGGCAGGGCCAGAATGTGTTTAGGAGTGTTTGTGGAGCACAGACAGAAGTGGAGTAACTGGGTCATGGAGAGAAGCTGCTGAGGGAAATACTGACAATGACTGAGATTACAGGTGCTTGAGGGGGTGATGAGTAAAGTACAATGGTGTCCTGAGTGGGGAAGTTTGGGTGGTAGAAGGTGACTGTGTTGTTTCGGCAGGGAATCTGTTGTGCAACTCCTGCTCCAGTCACACAGGCGTCTTTTCAAAGAGATCATCAGGGGCTAAAACGGTGCTTCATCATACAAGTGTCCACAACTGAGCGATGACATGCGTGTGCTGGAGTCAGTCTCAAAAGGGCTCTCACCTTTTGACATGCAACTCAAAGGAAATTGTTTAAGTGCGCACAACTCCATACATATATTCTAGAAACTGCCACAGGACAAGTCTCTGGGTATGAAGTTGACACTTCTGATGCTTCAGACCATTTATTTCTGTTATTACACAAACTTTATTCCCTTTAAGAATCTGAATTTCTAATCCCTGTGTCTACAGCTAACCAAGTTTTGCACAGCTTGTCTGTGTGAGGTTACACCACGAGTGGCATCTGTGACACCAAACTGCTGGTCCTCTGGTACAGCTGCCTTTTTCTAGTTTAGTCTGTGTCACTTCAGTAGATTAACTGGAGACAGCCACCTCTGGGGAAACCGGACGAGGGACTAGAAATCTGTATGTGGAGACAAGCCCCTAAAAAAAAAAAAAGTAACAAAAAAAGGCAAACCAAACCCTTATAAAACACCTCATTTTGCAAGAGGACTAGGTGATTGGGAAAATTGACACAATCTGCTGTGACAGTCTTTCTGGAATTGAATACTCCAGACTCAGTATTTAGATGTAAATACTTCTCAGTAAGGAAAAACAACCTCAGATTTAACATTCAGGGTGTTTACTCTAAAGTAGGATTAAAAAACGTCTGACTCTTGACCAATAAAGTTTTGGTTTTGCTTTGATTAAATAATTCCTTGAAGCAATCAGTAGCCATTGGTCATCCTTGTGTACATATTCTTACTCTCCAGTGGTTTATAGTGACTGGAAAAATACACTGATTTATATTCCACTTGATTGCCAAAGCAGCATTACACTGTACTTCACTTCCATTTTAGCTTTCGATTTAGTTGTAGTCTTTGGGGATTTTTCCGTAATAATTCTCAAGCGCCCATTAGCATTCTGCATTTAGTACATTTGTCAGGATGCCTGCAGTCCTGCGCCTTACCAGCTGGTTACTGTACACCTCTCGGTGACCTGACGAACCAGGCTGGTAGACTGTACGGCGAGCAGTGCTGCAGAGGTTTGTCTAATTAAAAGTGCTTTTAGTTCCAGCGTTTGCAACAGCGTTAAATTACTGGCCTGTAGCACACGCTTTTGGAAGTGCAAAGCCTATTTCAATCTGCATAATAGTTTTTTAGGATAACTTGCTCAGGATCTCTTGACAACGGCATTTCACACGGCTCTCTGAGTCTGAGGAACAGGCTGACGTGTCCCAGCGAGGCTGACAAGGTTTGGCTGTGCAGCAGGGTGCACGGTCTTTCATCAGACCCCTGAACCTCACCAAGTCACTGGGGTGAAGGAACAGGTGAGATGGGGAAGGATTTGCCCCGTTAACACCACTGCTCCCAGCAGCCCCGAGCCTTTCCGTGTCAAAAGCATCAGTCATGCGTTTTCCCAGCACGCCTCTGATTTTCTCATTGCCTGGGTGGTGACTGAGTTGCAAGAAAGCTGAGAGCAAAATTGATATGCTGCTTGCTGGCTTCTAAGCGTTGATATAATTTGCTGTGAGACAGACACAATGTTCAGCTCATGTCTAATTGGCGCTGGTGTTGGGTGGAACACAATATCCCTTTACAAGCCGTAGGACTTCTGAAAATCATTGTAACCAGAGTGTTAAAGTCCTTCCATATTTTCTCTGATAAAGGAAGTTGTTTGATGTAGTTTATTTTTGTGGCACTCAAACCCCCTATTTAATTGGGCCCTTTTATGCTCTGAGGCTTTCTGTTTGCCTCGTGCAGTATTTGATTGCGGAGTGTTCGATGTGCCTGAGCTGCTTTTTGTTCCGTACACAAAAAGCCGATATCTAAATTCCCTTTCTCTGAATACACATGAAGATCCACGGGGACGGCACTGTTGTCAGGATTATGGACTGTTCCCTTCCTGCAAGCCATTTCTGTCTGTGCAAGAGTAATTGCACAGCCCTGTTCGCGGCAGCATTTTGCATTTTGCTTCCGTAGGTGCTAATGTCACTGCAAAGGGCAAGGCAGTGGAGAATCGGACTTGGGAAGGGTCGCTGGTGGAAAGGATTGTCCCAGCGGCTGTGATTGCTGTGCTTCATGATCTGTTGAATTTTTGGGCACTTCTCCCATTTCTAGGATTGGAGCCGGACCAAAGCATGATTCAGTAGTGCTCAGACATATGATAAATTAAAAAGTAAACCAACAGAACGTGATCATATGCAGGGTTTGTGAGTCTCATAAGCAGAATATTAAAACCTAGCTCTAAACAAGATCGTAGCTTTTTTGCCTTCTGTATTAAACCGCCTGCACACAGACTGCAGCAAGTGCCCCGGCTGTGTTACCCCTTTTGTGGCAGGAGTGCCACTGAGGACACGGTCAGCCTGTTTTGTTACACAAGAACTTCATTCAGCTTCTTCTGGCTGTCCCCTTTCCGCAGATGCTGTTGCACCCACCCTTCTAAATTATGTGGCAAAATGCTGTTTTTAATTGTTTTGCCTTTGGCAGATTTTCTTGCAATCTGTCAGTTCCCTGTGCATCTAACAAAACATGACCCTAGAAAAGGGAGGGGGGTTATTATTCTTAAAAGCACAAAGGCTCTGTCTAGCGTGAACAAAACACTGCTTTTATGAAAGATAGCACAATATTCCCTGTCGCAGCTAGGTAAAATTGCAAATGGATGAATACCTTTATTTTTATTCTCCCTGTCATACATACACACTTACTGGGAGTCTATTAAGATATTTGCCATGGTTCTCTGGCTGTCCGTATCTTAAGGCGCTGATAAGCCACAAGAAACAGTTCATGGTTCTTCGGGGTCCCAAATTGCTCTTAAAATTGGGTCTACCCGAATCCTTCTTCTGTAATTGAAAACTCTCTTTTGGATTTGGTTCAGTAGCGTCCAAAGGTACCGAGGCAAGTAAAAGGTTGCGCTGGACTGGGAGCCGTCAGCACGCTGACAGCAGCAGGGGTGATGAACTTATTTTTGCCAGGGAATGAGAGGCACCGTCCACAGACTGCTTTTGCCAGCTGCTTTTTGTGCTTTATCTTCCAAGCTGACGTTTCGCGGGAGATAGAGGCATTATATATATCCACACAAGAGGGAAACAAAATCAAGTCGGGGAGATACGGACCCTTTAGAAGAGATTAGAGCTTGGAAGGGCACAAAGTACGTGCAGATACCGTCTGCAGAGGAGGCGATTAGATGTGAGAGGGATGAGGGAGGGAACGCCGGCACTTCAAAACCGGGCTGCTTCAGCACACTGCCGTGGATGGAGCAGCCGGGTTTTGGGGTGCTGCGCTGTGCTGGCACGCCTTGAAACCCGGCTGGAATAGCAGTGGGAGGCAGTCAAGTATTACTGCTGGAAAATGAAAGTTTTCCGTAACACAGAAAGGCAACAGGACAATTTCTCTGAAAATAATGAAGCATTTGTTTCTAGAAGTTTTATGTCTGATGTAAAACTGATAGTTTAATTAAAATACCAGCTCAACTTTGTCATCAGTTGATGGGATGATCAGGGAGATGGGAACAGAACAGGGAGCACCTCTGGGACTGTAAAAGCCCATGGTGCTTCTGCCACTCGCTTGGGGTGGGCAGGGCTGGTCCTCAGAGCCCAAAAATAATGCAGGGGAACTGGCAGAGGGCTAGGGGAGGTCAGCAGGGGCGGCAGGGGGCAGGACTGGCCTCCTTGGTCTGCAGGCCTGCTGGTGGGACGGGTGGGAAGCCTGACGGAGGTCTACAAGGTGAGGAGTGGCACAGCGGGTTGGGGATGGCTGTCATTGCCTCTCCCACTGTGGCAATTTGGGGAACCAAAACCCAGGTAGCTGGCAGAAAGCATCAGGCAGTAAAAGAAAACTGTCTTACCCCGTGCGCAAGAGCTGTGGGCCTCCTTGCTACCGAGTGCAGTAGAAGGCTTTACAGTTTCACCAGGATTTTGGAGAGGCTGATCACAAAAAAGTCCAGTAATGACTACGAAGCACAGAGCAGCCTTTTACAAAGTCTCTGATTCAAAGAACTAGAAGCTGGGCGTGTATTTTAGGAGCTGTGTTTGCTCTGTTCCCATGTACTGCCCTGCGCATCTTTTGGCTGCTGCGGTCTGGGTGAACCTCTGATCTCTCACAGCACAGCTATTTCTTCTGTGATGTTGTGGTTCTCAAGACTTCCCGGGCAAAGTGTAGGATCTGCCTTTTCATGTTGTAACTGTGGGAAATCTCTCTGTGAAATGTGAAAAAACAAACATACAAAAAAAAATATATAGAAATAGTCACTAAGCTAAATGTTGAGGTTATGTCCCTTACAAAGTGCTCTAATCCCACAGTGATGAATGTAATATAACTATCAGGTCTTCTATCAGATATCTTAAAAGTGACCTATTTGACTGCTGCAAGGAGCTATTAAAAGGGCAGCTATTAGGGAGTTTAGTAAAAAACCTGAGCCCAGAGCAGTCTTACATCAAACTGTTACATTGCAGAGGTTGTCACTGCACTTCTAATTGGCTAAAATTTGCCATGACTTATTCTCCAGGCAAACACATTAACTTGCAGTTGAACAGATTCCTTTGTCCATAATTTGGTTTAATGCCCGATGAAAACAGTTGATTAAAATGTGATTTACCGAGTCACTGTATCTGACTTGTATTTTTGAACTAATAGGAAGATGGGCCTATGCAAAAGCAGGGGCAAGCTGCAGAGGGGCTAGGCACAGCTCTGCAGAGTACGGCTGTGCTTTTGTGGAAGGAGAGGAGGAGGAGGAGGAGAAGCCTCCGACAGTCTCTTGCAAGGTTGTCAAGGTTACAGGTACTGTTGCTTCTGTAGGTGAGTGGCTTGGGCATTCTCTGTTGATAATTTGGATCGGCTGTTTTCTTCTGAGATAATAGAATTTGCATTTTAATTAAATTGTTGCATTTATCAACACTGAAGCGTAGAACACAAGTCACTGGAAGCTTGTCACAGTATCGGCATAAGGACTTTGGGAAAAAAAAAAAAAAAAACAAGACTCACAGTTGTTGCATTTACCCCCCTAATATTTTTGAACTTTTTAAAATATTTAAGAGATGAGAATCTGTTTACAAATAAACTCTTGGTGCATTCACCACCGAATAGGCTCGCTCTCCTAGCTGCTTCGATCCCAATACAAACGTTGCTTTGGAAGCTAGGATTCGCCGTTTCAAGCAGGGGAAACCCAGAGCCTCATTCCAATCTGGTGCTCAGTGTGATAACGGAGGATTTGCACTGAACCCGCTGCTTCAAGGCATCGCTGAAGCAGCAGCAGTTATGCCTTAGCCCTAGGAAAGAAATCTCTGTTGATACCAGCGTGGTGTAGCTCGAGCAGAGCCTGACAGCGCCAGGATATACTTTAGGAAAACAAATGATGTCGTGGTAGATTTCAAACTGTGCTTGGAATTGGTACAATATGTCATATTGAATTTTCTGCCAGATTTAAGAGTGATGCGGCAAGATCTTAATCTACTGCGAAGATGTGCGGCACCACTGACTTCCTCAGAGCTGTATACACATATGCAGCTGGGGATGTGGCCCGGGAGGTTTATACTATAGATCAAATGATCTCTAATAAGCTGCCGCTGCACGGAAGGAGGACCAGATGCGAAGTTCGGGCAGAGAGGTGGTACCAAGGACCAGCTCAGAAAGCAGGCAGCCCGCTTTGTAGACTAGGGAGGAGAATCACTCTTCACTGCCCTTCCACCCCTAACATCTAGTGAGAAAATCCACTGCTGCTTTGGCATTAGAGCAGCCCCCCTTTACTTCGAAATGCTTTTCATGTGCTAAGTGAGATAATTTTGTAGACTAAAACTCACAAAATGTCTTGCCCTTTGTGATGGGAAGCTGTAACTCTTGCTAAATCAATATAAACTGCCCAGTTTTAAGTAAAGCAGAAGTTTCGGCAAATGCCATGCCTTCGGGGCAGCTTATCCACTTGGATAAGAGTTTGGAGAAGACACCTGCTTCTGTCTCTTCTGTCTCTCCCTCCTAAAGGAGAGTGAGCAAATGGCACTTTTTGGTCTAAAACTAGCCCTCTTGTGCGCACTCTGCCTCCTCATCCCACTGCCTGCTTAAAATCTTCAATTTCTCAGCTTCCCCACAGTCCTCTTAGGCAGATGGAGAATGGCATCGTTAGCTGCTTCATTGACGTTGTCCCTCTGACTGGCAGCTCCTGCCTGGCCCTGCTGACTTTCCCAGGACGGAGTCAGGGAAGAGCTGAGGCAGGCACTGGAACAGCTGGGGCAGAAGAAGAAGTCTTCGGGTTTGGAGGAATGGTACAAGGAGAGCTGTGGAATTCTGTTTCAGTGTTTGGGCACTATGTTGTACTGGCATTATGTGCATGGGGTTGCTGTAACACGGTTGGTTCAGCCTCTTCGTTGATGCCCTTTTCTGTAACGTTAACCACAACATCATGCATGCACAATATTGCAAAGAAAGAGATGAGGCAAGGATGCCAGTTGACTATTGCCAATCTGAGCACTAGACAGGATTTGCAGGTACAGTAAATGATGGGTGCAAGTGAAGAACCAGAAAATTGCCAGTTTTCTGTGGAACAGTTGCATGAGACTAAAAAATCCAGTTTGCTGGATTTAATGTACTTTGTTGCTGTCGTTTGGCTTTGTAGGGTCCCCTTCTCAAGTAGGTAGTTATTGCCCTTCTGTACATTTCCGAACACATTTCCTAACACATATTAAATAGTTTAGCAGTTTAGGGCTAACTTGTTTTATCTTTACATTTAATAACTTTTTGATTTAGGAAAGACTGTCACGCACAGCATTAAAGTACTGCTAGTAGTGAGTGGAGGCATTTGCATTCTGAATCCTCGTGAATTATATTACGTGTGTTGCACAGTTTTTACTTCATTCCCTGTCTGATTTTTATAACCAAGTATAGCCTGTAACATTTACTTTCCCAGAATGAAATAAATCCTGCACATGGCATTGACATCACTTACGTTCCTCTTGTGCCTTTTAAATAGTGTTTAAATTTCAAGCGGTCTTGTAGGTCTCGGACAAATTCTCCATGGAAAATGGATTCCACTTCCAGTGTTTTAACTCTTTGTGCTGTACAGCTTTGTCCACCAGGAGGCTATTGCAGACCAGTTTGCAAAACACTCAGGTATCTTTTTCTAATGGGAGGGCGAACCCATCTACAGATGGAAGAAAGCTCATTATGCACAAGAAGGTACCGTAGTTAGCTGAAACAGCATTATATAGATTAGATTAGAGTAAGATTAGAGTAGGATCTCATTAAACTCCACTGAGGACAGTGTAGTTAATTAATAGTTCTGCTTTACCTCAGTTGAAGGATTCGGCACCTCCTGGTGCGCAGAGGGGCCCAGACATGTGTCTTTCCCCCTGCCCTGCTGAAGTCCTCCTCCCTGTTTTGTCCAGCCCAGTGACGCTTTGCACGGGCAGACTGAGGGGCCACAAACAGAAAAGCACCACAGTAAGGTTAAGGGAGTAAAGCAGGTAACTTTACCTGAGATGTGCTGTGTTGAAATCTGTATTTGCTATCCGTTCTGCTTCCAAAACCTCGAACAGATGAAAAGCCACCCAAAATTGCAGGACAAGCTGCATGTTAGAGATATTCCTCAACATTCAGTTCTAAAACAAAATGCTGCCTTAAATATTCAGAGAATTCTTGGGTACAACCAGGCGATCCAAACTTCTGCAAGCCATACAGGTCTCTTCCGTAGAGGGGTAACTCTTCAGTACGGAAGGGCCTTCGCTGCTGTCAGTTCGCATCTGCCTCTCAGGCAGCTTCGTCAGTGCACAAACACGCCATCTGATCCGAAGAGAAAACTATTAAAATTGATTTGTGAGCTGTGTAGTTTCTGCTTTAAAATGTGCAGCTTGCACCTACCTTTGGTTTTCAGAGAAAACACTTAAAAACAAAAAAGCTTTAGAAGCTGCAACCACGCTGTTTGGCTTAGTTCTGACAGCAGATCCCTGGCAGCGGAAGGCTGAACCTCATCTATGATTTATTTACTAGCGTGGCAAGCAGCTAGACAGTTGACAGGCTTTTGGCACACCCATATTCTGTCAAGAGTTTCAGCTGTATCATGTCAGTATACGCTAGCCCATGCTGCGTGTCCTGTCCTGGTGGTTGGTGGTGCCAAAGTGCTGCTAGATAGCCAGGCTCTGCCCAAGCCTGATCTGTATTTGGGGAACAGCAGGACCAGTTCCTCTGAGAACGTGCATGGATACGAGGCAATTTATGGGGTTTAGTTATGCTTTACAAGCGTGCGTTGATATTCAAGGCAGAAATACTTTTTTTTTTAGGAGAACTGTAGGTAATACAGCATGTGCAGCCGTCAGCAGCGATGTGAGGATGTCACCTTTTGAAGGAATCAGATTTGTCTTGTGAACGCTGTGCTGGTGGCTTGTTCTCCCTCCTGGTCCTTGGAAATGAAGTTATTTTGGTGTACCATGAAAATAAGTGTTTGTAGACTTGCTGACTTATATAAAATGAATGCTTCATTTTATACCTGAAAAGAGACTTTATTCAGAAGAGGCTGGAGCTATTCAGTTCTGGTGGAAAAAAAGCCAATTTTCTCATGAAATGGAAAATAAACTAATCTGATACTTTGACTACTACATGAAATGCAATGTATGTTTTGAATGGGGAAAAAGTAATAACATTTATAATCCACTCCCTAATAGCCTACAGTAGCACTACTTCATTGTTGACAGCCAGATTTTTCTCTTGCTTAAACCTGTATTCAGCTATCTGGCCAGTCTGTGCCCAGGTGCTGTCATAGATGGGTGTTTTGTACAAGGGATTTATTGCACCTTCACTTGCAGAATGCAGGACAGCCCGTGCTGAAAACCAGAGGAAAATCAGAATGTAGCCAACTCAGAAGGCAGGGTTTCCTTATTCGCTGTGCACGATGCTCACGTTTGTTTAAGGTGTCCAGTGTTACTGACTTTGTGTTAAGATTTTCAGGACTTGAGACAAACTAAACTGGGCTGGATTTGCTGGATTGCAGTATGCTATGGGCATCACATAATAAACTCTTTCCTTTTTTTAGGCCCGAACTGCTTTGCAGAAACCATTGTCATTCCAGCAGGCCGAGAGGTGAAAACTGATGAATGCACGATATGTCACTGTACTTACGAAGAAGGCACTTGGAGAATTGAACGACAAGCTATGTGCACTAGACATGAATGCAAACAAATATAGGAAATCTACCAGTCAAAGTACTTTCGTGGTTTTTATAAACTGTCTCACAGCAGTGAGCACCCTAAGCGACCCAGGGAAATCTGAATGAGAAGATTCTGGTGAGGAACAAAGATTAGACTATTGATATTTTGCTTTTCAAAGTAACATAATACTGCAAGAGAAAGAAGTGCATATATTTAAAAAGTTTGGACATAAGAATACTTGTCTTAATAAATGTGTTATTTTCACAGTGAGTACACTAAAATACACTCTATAAATTATTCTATGTATTTCTATAATGCCATTATAGAGCTTAAAAATAAATGTTTTATATAGACAATACAGATTAAAGTACTGTATCATTGCCTGTCCTGTTGTATACATGCACCATGGCTAAAACATTACACTTCTGTTCTAGTTTTATAATTTTTTTTCTTTTCTCATTTTGTTTTGGTTTTTGTTTGCTTGTTTCAGTGGGCCAGGAAAGAGCCAGTTTGCAACAAAGTTTTGACATTCTCACTCTTAAAAAAATGTCTTAAAATATGCTTTTAGAGAATGTATGCTCACATATGAGTACTGCTGTAGTATGAAAGCTGGCCGGCCTTGTTCAAGTGGTACGTATCTCCTGATCCACAGCTGAGGTAACTCGGAGTAGTGGGTTATATGAACTGGTTTCTTATAGCTGTTGCTATAAAAATTTAATCAGACAAAATCATTTTCTAATACTAAGTTCAGACATAAGACATTACAGCAGGGCACATTGCTCTGTGACATAAACAATACAGCCTCGCCGAGCTGGTGGAAATGAGGTAAGTAAGCAGGTGGCATCGTTAATGTCATGCATAATGGATGTGGCAAAGTGCAGCTTGGATGGGCTATGGCAGCCAAGCACTGGCATGGCTGCACATTGCAAATCCTTGGATTTGCAGGAGAGCTGGTTCGGAGTCGCACCATCCCCTAGACCCTGCTCTTGATACCTTGCTGGTGCTTGTTCAGTTTTTTGGTTCAATGTCAGTCTGTCTGTCCGTCTGTACAGGGTGTGTGACACTGTATGTTGAAGAGAGAGGTTTTGAGCCAGCTCTTTGAATCCATTACAGGATTTATAGCACAGAGGCTGACCCTGACGACATGTGAAGTGAATCACATCTCCCTGCTTCAGCCATTAACAGCCCTTGTTTGGATTCATGTTGGTTTTAATTTAGTTTATCTCCAACTCCTGGACTGCATCTGCTTTGAATACCTGTTAAGACAATGGCTCAAGAAAACACAAGCATGGGTGCTTACTTTTAAGCTTTTGCTAGAGGGAAGACTTAATGATTCAATACTGTAAAATGAATAATGTTACTTGAATTCCCATTTACCCCTTGCGACTTACTGCCGTGCTGTAACTTATTTTCCATGTTTGCATCCATACCCAGTGTCAATTTCTGATGCTACTGAAGACCATGGGAGCATTGCCAGGGACTTCAGTTGATCCCAGTTCTCTCCTCAAGTCTGTGTTCTTAGCGTGTGTCTAACATGTCTTCATCGCCTACTGAAGTCGAGTATCCGCACGGCGTTGAGAAGGTGCCAAGAGCAATGATTTTCTTCCATGGAGATCTCCTTGAGACGAGCGGAGGTACACATGTAGGAAGCCACAGTGCAACATGAGTGAGAGCAGAGGTGGACTTGCAGCTCAGGGTGGGATTCCTTTCCGAAGTAGGCTGGTTTGTGTCTCCTTAAGAGACACGTGTTTTCAGTAAAACTATGAGAAACTTGAAATTGCCTGTCTTTCAATGTATAGCCAATAATGTTTAACTTTTTATTAATCTCACCTTGGACTAGTTATACTTTGCTTCTCTTTCACTGAAGCTCTTCTTAGGCTTTATACTGTGCCTCTGGGCTTGAATTGATGTCCTTTTGGGAAGTTCTGTCTTTACTGAAGTAGTGAGTACAAGGTTAAAGGATATTTTAGTGTGTGTTTCTCATGTAACTTTTACAACTTTTCTATTGCATATTTTTCCAAAGGATTTTTCCATCTTTCAGTCGTGATACCAGCATATTCATATCATCTTTAGTGTTGATCCTTTCCCATTTGATACGGAATTTCTTAGGTAAATTCATGTTCAGAGCCAGCTCTGTGGGTGATTTCTTGAAGAGATATTTTGAGATATAATCAATCAATCTTTCTTTTTAAGGTATAATCTTCAAGTCTTTTGAGATTCAGATTTTTTTATTTTTTTTAAGATGTAGCAAGATAAAAGCCGCAATGAGCTTTGGACCTGCTTTATGCTAAGGTCATTGGCCACATCCCGCTTTGGCCTGTAGTATTACAACAAGAGCCTTTTGGCCATTCCTGATGATGAAGAAATGGGCTGAGTGACTCTTCTTGGGCAGATGTGACCAGGCTCACCCAGATGTGGAACCAGAGTTTGCATGCAGTAAGCTCAGTGAGTAACCCACTCCGTGCTACAGGTTAACCGCGGCAGGCAGGTAAGCACCACACAGCCGCCCACCCACTGCCCCCAGTGGGATGGGGGAAGAGGAAAGCAAGAGCAAAAACAAGGCACGTCATGGAGCAAGATAAAAATAATTTAATAAGTGAAGGAGAAGTAGAAGAAAAAAAGACAGAAAACAAAGCAAGTGATGCAAAGGCAATCACTCACCACCTCCCAGAGGCAGACTGATGCCCAACCAGCTCCTGAACAAAACCTGCCTAAACCTCGCTCCTCCCCTTTTTCATTGCCCAGTGTGGTGTTGTATGGCATGGAATATCTCTTTGGTTAGTTTGGGTACCTGCCTGGCTGCGACCCTTCACAAACTCTTGCGCGCTCCCGATCTCATTCACTGGGGGAGCAGAGTGAGAAACAGAGCAGGCCCTGACACTCTGCAAGATCTTTTCAGTAATACCTAAAACATAGCGTGTTACCAACATTATTTTGGTCACATATCTAAAACAGCACCATACAAGCTACTGTGCAGGATAACTCCATCCCAGCCAGACCGGTGATACTGTCAGCAACCCCAGCACACAGACCCCAAATGACCCAAAGAGCCAAGCTCCCAACAGGTGGCTGCACCAAGCAGCTCGTGGGCCTTTGGCAATGGTGTTGGAGAGTGATTTGCAACCCATTTCCTACTGTTACTTCACACAGACAGACACTTGAAACAGAAACCTTCCTCTCTCTTTATAGGAGTGGAAAGTGAAAATATGGACAAGATTTAAAATTGAAAAATAGCCAATATAGCCAATAGCCAGTTAGAGACCGTCCACCTTTAAACTCATTTAATCTCCAAGTGAAAAAAATAGATGTTGTGGTGGCCATGTGTATTTATCTGAATGTTATGGCTTGGTCAACTAATATAGCTACTCATATTTAACCCTAAAAAATGAGTAAAGCCATCTGCATCAGAACACTGTTTCCAGTGAGCCAAATTGCAGACAACACTGGCTGACCTACTGAGACATTCCTCTGACAACAGAGTAAAATGAAAAAAAAAATCAAAATGAAAATAATTATTGGAAATTTTACATTTATTTATAAAGTTAAGCAAGTAAGGTGCATGTTAGTGAAGTAAAAAGCTGTTATAAATAAACAGTTGTTACAAAATAAAGCTAAGTTTTCTGGCTTTTGAGTATATTGTCCAAAAGGAGCCACACCTGAAGCCCAGGAACTCTGTCATTTTTTTGTTTCAGTGCAAACATACGAGGATTATGTATCTGAATTTTTCCACTTTGCAGGTGGTTGTGTCCATAAAAGCTGAATTCCAGGACACACTGATAGCTCATGAATAATTTTGTATTTGAAGGTCTGTTGCCTGAAAAATGAATATTCTTCTCAGATGTACTTATGTAGCTGCATTGGCACGAGTATGAGATTTCTGCTTCCACTTCACTTGTTTCTGCTTATTTCCCAGTTGAAATCATGCCAAAGTATTCTTTTTTGGCTCTGTCCATTTTTGTAGGAGTGCACTAAACATGAATTTGGCTTCAAACCTGAGTAAGTAGGTGCCTGAAGAGATGATATTCTAGATGGTTTCAAGTAATTATAAAATTGCAAGTAGTGTGCAACGGTAGTATTTATACTACTCATTTAAACCGCAAAACGGAAGTGCAGGTAATCACCTAAAAACTTGGGCAAGATTTTATAGGGAAAATGAGAAAAGACATGAGATATGAAACAGAGAAACTGTACATGACAGTGGGAATGTAAAAGAGGGAAAAACCTAACTACAATGTCATAAACGTGTTTTACAGGGAGATTTTCAAAGCATATCTTAAGGAAAGTAAATAAGAAATGTAGTTGGGCATAAATTGAAATATAGGAAATTCAATTTGGAAATGAGAAAGAAAATCTTAGCGTAAAGGAGCCTGATACTGAATGATGTTGCACAGATGGGTTGTGGAGTCTCCATCTATGAAAATGTTCAAAACCCAAGTGGACGCAGCCCTGAGCAGCCTGCTGTAGCTGGTCCTTCACTGAGAAAAGAATTGGAGCAGGTGATCTCCAGAGGTGCAAAATTGAAAGCCAGATTAAAATGAAATTTAATTTAGCTCTTTAATACAAAAAAAAAAAAAAAAAGGTATGATGAAAGGTTCCACCTTGGAAAACAGTCTCTTCTGTTCACATATGGCCTAATAGAACCATAGAACCATTAAAGTTGGAGAAGACCTCCAAAATCATCTGGTCCAACCATCACCCTCCCACCATTGTCACCCACTAAACCATGTCCCTAAGCACCACATCCAACCTTTCCTTGAACACCCCCAGGAACGATGACTCCACCACCTCCCTGGGCAACCCATTCAATGCCTGACTGCTCTTTCTGAGAAGAAATGTCTCCTCACTTCCAACCTGAACCTCCCCTGGTGCAACTTGAGGCCATTCTCTCTAGTCCTATCACTGGTTATCTGTGAGAAGAGGCCGGCCCCCAGCTCTGCACACCTTCCTTTCAGGTAGTTGTAGAGAGCAATAAGGTCTCCCCTGAGCCTCCTCTTCTCCAGACTAAACAACCCCAGTTCCCTCAGCTGCTCCTCACAGGACTTGTGCTCCAGGCCCTTCACTATCTTCGTAGCCCTGCTCTGGACACGCTCCAGGGCTAAACTATACTGTCAAGATTTGTAAAGTATTTGATATTACTTTTTATAGTAACTTTTGTATCTAAACTATAATACATATAATCCATAATACATAGGAGGCTTTTAAAGACACATATTATTTAATGATCTAATACAATCCAGCTGAACACCCCATTTATTTCCCTTATCAGCCAATGAATTTTTTTTCACAGCCTACATTACCACAGGATTTGTGCCTACAAAAATACACATTCTGCCCTGTATTCCTGCTGCATTTAGAAACAAAATACAAACTGGGGAGACAGCATTGAACTGAGTATCACAGACTATTTTCCTGGCTATCCAAGAATTCAAATTATTCATCACTTTTTGAATTTGTTCAGTTTTTAGGAGACAGCCACTCCTCAGAGCCCCTCTTCCTCTCAGGAATCATAACAGAGAGAAAATAAATACAACCTACTATGTCTTTCCAATCGCTTGTATATTTTATGACTCTTTCATTTTATATCCTTTCAAAAATATGTAGAGGAAAAATCCAAACATGCATGTCATTTATCAGTTACAGAGAAGTCAAAAAATTTTATTAATTAATCAGTAATAGAAAAACATTTACATAATTAGCAGCACAAAAGCTAATGTTTAAAAACAATCAACTGTCAACTTACCAGAAATGTTGTTATATTCATATTAGGTTATTTTTGTGCTATTACCTAATAGTAATGCTATTTCTGTAACATATAAGTTTTCTGCTTTTAAAAAGGCCTTTATTTTTAAGAAATACACTGCATAAAAAAGCTATTGTTGAAAAGAATAGGCAGAATATAGTAATGGAATAGCAAGTTAGTCTTCTTGAAGTAAATGTCCACAATGTATCCATGGTAAATGTTAAGTTTGCCACTTATATCGGGTCAGTAATCTTCTAGTCAATTTAGAGCTCAGGATGATAGCTCACTTCATGTTTCTTTGGCAAAAGGGGAAAAATATCACGTATAACAGTAAACACCCCAGTTTCCGCAAATTATAGAGCACTGCTGCAGATTTTGTACAAACTGCAGGAACATCTCCAAAAGTGGAGTATGCCAAGTATTTCTGCATGCACAGATTTTACCTTGTTGGAAAGAGGTGAATTAATGGAAAGCTTTGAAAATAGGAATGCATATATCAGTTCATAGACAGTATGGAAAAACAGCAAACACATAGCAGATGTAACGTGATGAAATGAAAGTAGGTTTTACATTCACTAATTTTGAGAATAGAAAAACAAATACAACTTTTTTTCCATGACCTTATATGCAAAGAAATTTCTTTCTTCTGTCTCCAACCATACAGGAGGGTAAACCTAAGATCTTTTAGCAATGAGAGATGTATATTTGTATATATACAGCATGTATACATTGACAAATGAAAATTCTTTTCTTAAGACAGCATAAATCAAGAGTAATTTAGACATCTGGGTCAATACTGTTAACTGAGATCAGGATTTGTTCCACAGAATACAGGTATAATAAAGCATCTGAACTTGACTGCAATCAGTGAATGAGAGAGAACATTCACGAAGATCATTTCAAGTGCTTTTCTTTGTAACAGGCAGAGTTAAAGGCAAACCCATATCACCACTTATTTTACTTTTTCCAGCAAGTCATAAAGGGTGTGTGAACTTTGGGAATTAAAGTGAATTTCACTTATTGGGAGGACCAAAAGATATTGTTTCTGTGCTCTGCTAAATTGCATAAATGTATGCTTAGTGAAGAAAGTCAAATTTAGTATGTATATTGCCCCAATTAAAAAGCACATCATTTTTACTATTCTCCCTCAAAGTACAGATACAATTCTATGAATGCCTTTAATTGTTGGAATGGTTGAAGATTGCTGGAAAGCCAACCAGAGCTTTCTGTTTCTGATGTGCAATAGAAAGGTAAATATATAAAAATGTCAAAATGCTGCTTAATTTATATTTCTATTGCCTTAAAAAATCTGCATTCATTTGAGAAGGTAGTTCTCAAATTAATTTGCTGCCCATACTGTAGGAAGCTCCATGTGCTTTTATTACTTGTTATGTTGTGGGGTTTTTTTTATGAAAACAAAGTCCATATTTTTGCAAAGACAATACTGCATAACATGCTTTCTCTCTAGCCATTAATAATTCAAACTAATGCTAACTAATTTAGTGCTGTCATGATTGGGAAATTATGGAGATAACATACGGATGGATGTGCAGTGCTTCAATCTAATGTAATGACCCTTCCCATTTGCAGTCTGTTTATTTCTAATTACCAAATGAAAATAAGGAATGGGCGGCCTTCAGTCATTCTGTGGATTACAGTTAAATAGAGTTTAATTTCCTAACTGCTAAATGTTTTTTTAACGTGCTCTTTCCCAGCTATTCGTTTTCAAATGACATTTGATAAAAATAGCTATTTTATATATTCTGCTAGTTATGCTGTTTATACTAATGTTCAAGCATTAAACAGTGTCACTGTAGAATCCTAGTAATGTTTTTTTCCATTTTTCCAAATGCCTTAGTTGTGTCTGTTTTTATATAAAATTTACTCTAGTTCACTCAAACTGGAAAAGCAAATCATAGTCATATTAGTTACTTTAAATGTGTTGGTTTAGTTTTTCATGTCCACATCAAAATATACGTGGAGCTTCACACTGTCACATAAACAGTTTATTAGTGGGATGCTTTACATCTTTAATATCTTTATATTATATCTTTTTAGCATCTTTACATGATGCCATATTTAAAAATTACTTCTTAATAGTAGAACGGAATTTTTTTTAGTCCTTTTTTGAGAATACAATACCTGAAGATGTACATATTTAAACCTGTGGTTCATACTTGTTCTTGAAAACACGAATACCTGCAAATCTCATTTTTTAGATGACCAAGAGCTAAAAATGACCTACAGATCTAACTCATTGTCAGACATAAAGGGAAACAGGTATAAATGGGATTTTTAACAGAGTTCTGTTACAGAATACCAATTTAAATGAAGCTACTAATGAATGACAATGACAAGAAACGCATTGAGTGAACCACTTACTAATTCTTGACAATCATGCAAAAGTAATGAATGAGTGTCATAAAAAAGCATCGTGGTATTTTACGTTACTGTTTGTTTTCTTCAGGGCAGAGCGAAAGTGTCATGCTCAGAGTGGTGCCCTTGAAGGCAGAACAGATGAATGACCTAAGTAAAAATTTACTTTCTTTGGGGTGAAGTTACCAAGAGGTCACTACTAATATTATATATCAGACGGAAAGAAAGTCTGGGGGATGTTTTTGCACTTCGGGCTACACTGCAACTTTCCTGACCTCTGAGTGTGAATGCATACCCTGAGCTGTTCACTACAATCCTGCTAACCAAAAACTGAATGGATGGACAGACAAAGCTGCAGCACAGAATCCTTACGCTAGGCAGTGTCAAAAGGAGATGAGGCCTACCAGCAAAGGACTAACTATGAAAAATAGCTCTACTTTTTATATTTTCCTCTTGTGATTTAAATAGTTAATTGTCTTTACTGATATTAAGCTGGTAGATAATTACAACGACCTTAAAAATGAAGTAGACTTAAGTGATATGACCAAAAATATTTTAACAATATGCAGATTAATCATTATTTCTTAAAAACAAGTGTATCCTATTGATGTAACCATGACAAACTCTACACATGTAAAAATATTTATTAATATTACCACATTAAAATACATAAGAGCTATTGCAACACTGCAAATCCCTCAACCACTAGCACTTTGTTGCTCCATATTTCAAACTGCTGTCGCACTGAAGACAGTGAATTCCATTACTAGGATTGTACGATCCTGGGCTGCAGATAACTATATGGACACACAAAAAAATGAAGGAATTTAAATGGCATTAATACAAAATTGTTTACATTTGAAATGATAAATTAAAGATGTATCTTTATCTATTTGAAAGAAAATATTTTTATTTATTTTTTTACCCAGCATTCTGCTAGTGGATGAAAACAGAATTTGAGCTATTTGGCTACAACTATCTTGAATCATAGGTCAATTTAGCAATGTTAACCTTTCTTCAGGAAAGATCTTAAATGAACAGCATTAGTATTCAGTATGCAAAGGTATTTTAAGACCTTCCTTCCTTTTGCAGAGTCTGTGTTTACCTGAGTATTTGGTTTTGCCTGGCTTAATAATGAATTCTTAGTCACTAATGCACAAACCTTCAGCAGGATTTTCAGTATTTGGTTTACCTTCGTTTGTTGAGGCTGGCAGGATTCACTTGATCCTCAGTGGGCTGTTAGTATCTTGCCTAGCATTCTTTGCCACTGTTATTGCCTGGAGAGGGCTTTAGAGGTCTTACGAAATGTAAGCAAGAAAGGTTCCTTTGCAAATGACATCAACACCTTGCATCTTTAGTACATGAGGACAGACAGACCAAGATGGCTTTACAGCAAAGAGAAAGCTTTACAAATACATGTAAGCACATTCCTCTGCTTGTGTACCAGAGGAATAACTATATGCTTTTTATTTAAGATTATAAGTACGCTTCTAGTAAATTCTCCCAAATTTTCAGTTTAATGGGAGCAAGGTGGAATTATATTGCAGTTACTATTACTTCTATAATGTCTCAGTACTGTAACCTGCTACCTAGGGGAAAGCATGAAAAGGAGAAAGGAACCTTAGCAAGGTCGTCTGTAGCTTACTTAGCCAGCTGCTGAAAACTAATTGGTAAACTTTCAATCATCTTTTTCAGTGACAAAAAAACTCCTATCAGTATACCATTGCTTTGAAAGTATAAACATCCGAGCAAACTATTCTATCCTTACAGCATAATTTATATACTTGCCATTTCACACAAACTGAGAAACCCGTAACATCCAAATTTGTTCTTGTATCCTATAAACTGATACCTCATGTATCTGATAACTAAATATTTAATTCAATTGTCCTGCAATACTGTGGAACATTTAATATAAAATGGGCTCTAAAAGCAGAAAAACAGTAAAATCAAGATGAAATTATATGAAAATTTCTAAGGTGTTTGTATTCACCAATTCTGTATATTCAAAGCACTTTTACAAAGGCAGGAGACTAAATGGAATTAGTAATCAGTAGAAACTCCTCTCTAAGTCATTGCCTCTACAAAATCACTTGTTTGGTACCTGATGAGCAAGGTTTTGATATGTTTCACCACCAGTGTGTTTTGCCAAACAGATTTCTCTAGAGATAGATACATCACCCAGTGACTAATCAGGTTAACATGTTTGATTCACTAAATCAGAATGAGATTTAGACTAGAAAAACGGTACAGAAGGTAAAGCAATATCTTGATTTAATGTCATTTTAACATAAAAGCAAATGGAAAAAAAAAACGAATGATGACAATGTTGTATAAAAGACTGTTAGAGTGGAGTATGGAGAAGAAAATGAAAGCAAGTTCTAATACAGGAGATTTGGATTGGTAGATGATGCAGTTAAGTGAAAGGGTTATGTTTAGTGCATAAATTCTGTGATGGCAGTGTAAAATAAGTGATGCATTGTGCACAGAGCACTACGTAGCGACATGGAGGAACCAGGACTAGCAAAGCATAACATGAAATTAGGTGTTATAAAAATAATAGAGGCTACAGAACAGTGAAACTAAAATCCAGTTATTTTGATGTATCAGAACTCGAGTAGGTTTTTCCTTATGAATCCTGCAGAGGATATACATATATTTTTTTTTATTTCTCCATGTTCATGAGCCTATGCCATAATGTTTCCAATTCTGTCACATCCATATTGAGACCAGGAGACTGGAAACATCTGTTTTCATATTCCAAAACAGAATTGGCATATGAAAGGGTAACACAATTATCTGAGGTTTTCAATGTATTTGTGGTGGTAAAATATCACTGGTGCTAACCTATGACTGGTAAGTAAGAAAGTATTATAAAATTGTCAGAAAGGGGAAAAAGAATCATAGAAACTATAGAGTAGCTGATCAGACTTAAATGTGATGTAAAGACTTCATGAACTCTGAAATACATGCAAGTAAGCAGAAAATAATACAATCTGAGATTGTTTTACCATGAAGATAAATACCTAATTAATTTGAAAGCACCTGATATGGCAGCACATGTAAATTCAATAAACTGCAGAAAACTACGATTCGAAGGAAAATTAAAAAAAGGAGTACTGAATGATGCTTAAAAGGGAAATAAGAGTTGGAGAGGAACTGGTAAAGGGATTACTCATTAGCTTGCTCTTAGACAAATTTTACTATTTTTTTTCACTAAAAAGATTATCAGAAGTTCTTTGGACCAAATAAAAGCACTGATGACGTAAAAGGCACTTGGGAGAGCTCATATGAAATACCCTGTTAAATTCTAGTCATCCCTGTGCAAGAAAATTAAACTTAAAATGGGGCATGGGAGATGAAGGTTTGTCAAATGCAGATTCTTACAAAAGCAGATAGAAAGTGGTTGACATGTTCCAATTACAAAACAGGAGAAGAAAAAAAAATCTATGTAAGCTAAAAGGCAATCTCTACATCAGAGCAAATGAATATATAAACTTTCCATGAATGTAGATTAAAAACTGAATCTTCTTAACTACAAAGCAAGAGTAACAACAGAGATTAAAGCTCCAAAAATGTTCTAAAATGGATCTTAAAACTGTTTTAACTGGATTATATAAGCTGGTCCCTGCAACAACACAGGAAATTACTGGATAACTCTGCTGGTTTTTTTTTTTCATGAAAATGTATTTATCAAAATGTTTCCATGAGTAAGTGCATGTTTTAGAAAAAGCTTTCCCACTAAGAAAAATAATGGGAAAATATTTTGTTTTCTCTTTTTGTAACAGATTTAGGGATTGTAGCAAATCACAGTTGATTATGAATCCATTTCATATTGCTGAAAAAAAAAGCCAGTCACAATGAGTAGTACTATCCATGTATGTAAGATACACAAAGTAATTCTCCCATGTTAGCATGGTCTTTAGAGAACTACTCATGAAGTCTGAGGTATAGAAAAGAAACGTAGAGAACCTGTAGTAGATAATAATATTGTTGAACAGAGGTCATGATCCAAAACATGACCCAAAATACGACCCAAGAGACTGAACTTAGTTCAGTGAAGACAGTATCAGAAAAAGAAAACGGTCAATCTTCTAAGGATGTACAAAAGCTGTTGCAAAGATAGAATTGACGGAATTGTTTCCAGATTCACTGAGACATAACAAGAAGTAGCAGGTATAAACTATATCAAGGGAAACTACAAACATTTCTGAGAGAAAAGCTTTCCAGTAGCGATGATTTTGAGTACTGAGTTGTATGTCCTTTGGAGTCTGTGAAGTCTGTCCTCTGAGGTTTTCAAGATCATGCAGGACACATCTGTCAGGAATAATTGAAGCTGGTATCTTGCTTTGAGGTAGAATGATAGACTGGTCAATAGCAGAGGACCCTTTCAGTTATACTGCCTATGATAGGGTGTTTTGGATTCTGGGAAAGGAAAAGATGAATTTTACCAAGAGGTCAACAAAGGAAAAGAATATATGCTTGAGTATGCTGGTAGAATGACATCTGCAGCTATGGGAAGTAGTAAGTAGACATGTTTCAGGACTGGCTGTTTCAGATTCTTGTGTACCTCAGATGTGAAATCTTGCCTCTGTATCAGCCAAAGATACGTCTGTTATGATCCCAGCTGAACAGGAATCAGCTTCTTGGGCTAAAATTGGTGTAGAGCTATGTAATATTTCTGTCTAGTGCAGGGGGGTATAAAAAAGGATGTCAGCTAGGAAAACACTTATTTTTCAGTGCTGGTGTTAAACGGCCATCAGAGATAGGACAAAAATTCCATTTTGAAGATAAAAGAAATATAAATTAGTTTAGTATGGACTAAAGAAAGAATGGACTTAGAAAGCCCAAAACAAAACTGCAGTCTGTACATAACAAATCATCCTAAAAAGAAGATATGCTTTTCTAAAATTGATTCTCATGTACCTTTCCTTGAAATCAATGGTGCCTTGTGCAACAGGACCTTGTATTGTAATAAATGTACTAAATTGATATATATCTTGCCCTTCCATATATATATATATTTATATTTTTTTTCTGGAATAAGTGGGCTAAGAATTCGTCTCTCTCGTGAAGACAACAAACTGGAAAAAACAATAGCACATGGAAGCATTTGCTATATCCTGCAATTTTAGAATTGTCTCCTTCTGTTTTCTAATTCCTTCCATGTTCTTAATATTTCTTTTTAAAGTGTAGTCCATACTGTAAACTGTCTTTGATATGTAATCCAGTGTTTCTTTCACTATTTCTAGCTCTGTAGGGAATTATCCGTGTCAGAAGCCTGACAACAGATTTATTCTCTACATGTCTGTCTTCCGATGTTCCCTTGAGACTTCAGTCTCAATATCTGGGAATCATATGAATAACCTTTTGCCAGGGGAAATGTAATCTGGCAAAGCCACTTTTCAAAACAATGATCCTGAGCATCTAGGATAAAGGTTTATCACTTGTTTTAATATGAGGACTCCTATGAATAAAATCAACAGAATTCAATCAGTCCTCCCTTTTCTTTATACCAAATGGATCACAGATATTTACTAATTCATTATTTTATTCTCACTGAGATGTCCACATCTCAGATCTGGAACAAAGCATTTAAGTTTGTAATTACATTAAAGCATTAACTAATATTTCTGCTTTTATAAATTTAAGGATAAACGTAATTGTCTTCTTTGCCTGACCTGAAAAACAATACTTGAAACATACCTTGTAAGATTGCAGATTTTCTACACTAACTCATTAAAAAAAAAAAAAAAAAGAAAAGAAAAAGCCACTGGTATCTAGAGGTCTGAAATTAATTTAATTATTTTTAATTTAAATCAGTCTACAGAAATTGTGAGTCTGTCTTAAAGTCTAAATTCATAAGATTTTACAAATGTTTTACCCAAGTACCAATCTGACCCAGTATTGGCTACCTTGACAGACTTGTCAGGATCGCAGCCCAAAACAATTGGGCAGAACAATTTTATAAAATTACATAGCAAAATATTCTGTTCAATCAGAGCAAAAAGCATTGTAACTGTATTTAATGTTTGTATGATAAATGAATTTGTCACTTACCACAACACTCTGGACAGCCTGGATGTCTTAGAGCATTCATTCCATATCCTGGATAGCAGCGATCAATCCACACCATTTGCAGAGTACCTTCAATGTAGTATATTTCAGGCAATGGTTCAGCAGTCTTCTTCCTAACTTCTACTTCTTGCTTAAAAAATCTCTCTATGAGGTATTTTGCCTAAATTGAAACAAATAATATTTTTTCAGAGTCTTTGATGCGAAGAGGCAAGAACAGAAAGACTGAGGAATGTGGGTAAGATTTAGGATTTAAAGGACATATTACTATTGTTACTATATATTACTTTGTTTACAGCAGGTAGATGGAATGGTAACGAGGATAATCTGATATTCTTGAATACATTGTTTTTAATTTAGGTAAACCTTGATCAATTAATGCAATATCTCTAAAAGTTTTCAGGATTATATAAATACAACTTTTAAAGCTAATCCATGGCAATTTTGCCAGCATTAAACATCTGTAGCTCAGCATCAATAGTTTTGCAGCTTTCCTTCCTACACAAGTACTAGTATTTAGGTCCAATTAGATTTCATACTTTCCATCCATATTAGATATCTCTCTTCAATTAAAAAAAAAATGCCAAAGGTCTCCTGCAACCGAGTTAGATAAAGAGATTATTAAATCAATCAAACATAACCATACAAGAATAATTCTGTTACTCAAAATGATTTGCACAAATAGAATCCTATATAGCATAAATATTTGTTTCAATCAGTGCAGAACCAGCAGCATAGAGTCACAGAAATATTAGGATACAAGAGAGCTCGGTTATGTCTCATCTACTCCAACTCCCTAGACAAATGTGTATTTTTAAAAAATCCTTATTTTCTCTCATTTTTTTTTTACTTTCTTACTAGGTGCATGACATTGGAATATCAAAGATTTTAGTTCATAGTAGTTAAACTAAAAATGTGACTTTTAAACTGAATAAATGATATAAAATCTGTAACAAAAAATAGACTGATTAGCAACCTGACAAAGTAAGAAGTCTCAATGTTTCACGTCCAGACAGCAATTCATTTGTATACAGGGATTAATCATATATATAGAAAGCTAAACAGAAAAAGTGAAAAAACTTTAATAGACTTGCAAAGTTCAGTACACACACAGATTACAAAAAAGGCAAAACCAAATTTATTTATACAGTCTTATTTTGATCTTCTTGTCTGCACGAAAAAGATTAGCTTTGACCATGAGCTTTCCCCACAGATTCATTTTTTTTTTCTTCCAGTGGAAAAAGCTGCTTAACGAGGACTGCATACTTTAGCCTCCCTTGCCCCTCTAGTGGAATCCCAAAGGACGATTTGCATGCATATTCTTGACAATGGGGAGGAAGAGGGAGATGCTTCAGAACAACATTCAAATCAACACTATACTGAATAGAGGGAGCACCTATAATTGACATACTGTGAAGGATTTGCTTAGAAGAAGGCCACAGAAAAACACTGGTCAAGATTGCCTTGAGCTCTCCTTTATATGTCCCGACAGTACTTTAATCCACGTTGTAGGTGAATATACTCATGATCCGCAAAATTTTCTTCAAAATGTGGGCAAATAAAAAAGCTCTTTTATCCACCCCATCATTTCTTTGAAAACATGACCTATCAGACCCTAAATCCATAAACAGTAGGGGACTTCATCAGCATGTTTCTGACATGAAACCAGTATCAAATTTCTATGGATGGGTGTTATGGAGCAGCTAAATATGGAAACGACACAGGAAAATGACTGCCAGTACAAAGATGCAGCAGCCTAAGTACTGCCACAGAAGCTCAGTGTGACAGCATCAGTGTTTATCTCCTATGTTCCAACAGGTTCCTCACAGCATGAGTTGTTAGTTTCCTAACAACTCATTTCTCCTCTCCAAGATACCTTCAGCAAACATACACCTTTTCATGCCCTTCCTTCCAACTCCTTTCTCTTTGCTTATCGTAGAACCACAGAACCATAGAATGGCTTGGATTAGAAGGGCCCTTAAAGACCAGCCAGTTCCAACTCACCCGCCATGGGCAGGGACACCTCCCACCAGACCAGATTGCCCAAGCCCCATCCAGCCTGGCCTTGAGCACCTCCAGGGATGGGGCATCCATCCACGGTTTCCCTGGGCATCTTGTTCCAGTGCCTCAACACCCTCTGAGTGAAGAATTTCTTCCTTATATCTAATATAAACCTACCCTCTTTTAGTTTAAAGCCATTGCCCCTTGTCCTATCACTATACTCCCTGACAAAGAGTCCCTTCCCAGTTTTCCTGTAGGCCCGCTTTACGTACTGGAAGGCTGCTATGGTGTCTCCCTGAAGCCTTCTCTTCTCCAGGCTGAACAACCCCAACTCCCCCAGCCTGTCTTCGTAGGAGAGGTGCTCCCTTACCCTCCTATGGCAGAAGGCATATCTTCCTCCTGTACTTCCCTTTCTCTTTTTCCTTTCCCCATTAAGAACCTCTGAATTAACAGTTAACCTAGTAAGCAAAAGACTGGCTTCTGGTTCACTGCTGGAAGAGACAAAATTCTTTAAAAAACAAAACAAAACAAAAAAACTAGAATAAAATCTGCAAGCAGCTAAAATTTTACCAGATTAGTGATAAGATCACTTTGAAGAAGTTATGGAAAGGCACTCCATTACAAATAACATGTTCAGTATTTATAAGACAGCATATGTTCAAAGGTTCCTGATTGTCTTGCTACTTTTCATACTCTGTTTAACAGACTTAATACAGACCAATAGTGTGATCTGCCTTAGCCACAAGGGCAACAGAATATTGACAATTTTAACCAAATTTATATCCACTAAAACTTTTATATAGATTCTTCATTAAACAAATTATGCTTCATATTTTATGTTGATATTATACTTTATTAGAGTAGCTTATTATGTTAGTTGCCATTTTATTCCTCCATCTACTGTACCTTGTTTAATCTATGAGATGCATCACAAGCACTTCGCTGACATAGTCTGTTGTTTTCTTCTCTGTCTAAGCAAGTAACTGTAACGAAATACAATCTATTTACAGAAGAACAGTAAATGAAATCAACATTTTTTTTTTACTGGTTTAAAATTCTAGTAATTTCTGATGCAAGAATGTTGAAACACATCCACATTTCAGATGTCTGACTTGCAACATTTTAGAGAAACCATACAGTCTTTCCTCTTCCAGACATTATCAATATGTCTATGTCTAGTTTTCCATATACTTAAATATTTCACGGGAACTGCCATTTATTTGTGAATTCTGATGGCAAGGAAATGTGTAATCCTAGATGCTTCCCAGATTTATATGTATCTGAATCCTTTCAGAAGAAATAATCTACTTCTTCCCTAATTACTTAGCTATTATTATGCATTTATGAAGACAAGTTTTGAAACAGTCAGCCAGGAACCCTAACAGTTCAAGCTTCTGACTGTCCAAACAATGGACTCAAGTTTTATCTCAAGAACAACTACAGCAATATCTAGTGTTTTAAAGATTCCCCCCACTGGTCTCCTCCCCTGCACACATCTTAATTCCATATCTTCACCCACTCAACCCTGTCCATCCTCATAGGAATCCCTATGGGACATTGAACAGAAGGAAAACTTGAAGTATAGACTGAATGAAAACTGTAGTTACATTTTAGCAATCCATTTGCATGGGTCCACGTTCCTTGTCAACTGACTATTACTAACATGTTACAGTAAAGGCCCAAGAAATAGTTTAGAAGCTGCTAGCCTACTCTCCATAACTCACATTAGATTAAACCGCCATAGTAAGAAGAAAATTATCTGTTAACATGTTAATTTCACTCCTTATATTATAAGCTTTACCTACCTCTGTCACAGAAGTAATTCTGAATGCCAAAAGCAGCTTAGAAATCAAAAAGTGCTAATACCTCAAGCTAATAAAGAATGTGTAGTTTACCACTGGGTTGTATCAAAGTTTAAATCCACCAAAATCTCTAACTGGAGAATTTCTCCTCCTTGATTGTAGAAATGTTTCAAAGTATTGCGCAAACATTCTATAAAGCTTGCACATCGTTTAAATCTCACTTATGTCATCTCAATAATAATTAACCTAAACTAGCTACACTCTTCACGTCAGTGCTATTTACTACAAATACAGTCTTCAGACAAACACAGCTAACTAATAGTTTCATTATTTTTGTAAGTAGTTATATTTAATTTTTGAGGAAATTTAAATCGTAAAGTGGAAAGTGGAAAACATGCAATTGGTATTTTTTTCAGAAAGGTATCTTCTCAAACTGCATGTCTGCAGTCCACATAGTGACTAATCTAATACGATATATGAAAACAATGAAAGAATAGCCTTTTTAGAGTTGAAATAATTAGAGTAAGCTCACAAAAATTTTACATATGTTCTTACATATATTCAGCTCAGCAATTACCAACTGTATCTCTTCGGGTTTTAGAGATCTCTTTTAATAAAATAAAGTAATTCAAGTGAACTACACATATATAGGGACTGCATCACATGTTCTTTCAGACCTCATTCACAGCATAAAGGAGCTGAGACTTTCTTTTCATATGGTTTCAGTGTTCGGAAGGAATATTCTGAAAACAAACCTCAATAAAAAAAGTTTATATTAAAGTGAAAATGTATTTTTAATACATGAACTTTATGCAGGGATGATAAGTAGCTAACACACTGTAGGGTCATTTATGTATAAAGACACTCAAATATCAGTTATAACATTTTATAATTATTAAAATATATAATGACACTCAGTAAGAAGCCTTAAATATTCCATAATCTAGTGACATCTGCCCTCCCCAACTCGGGGTGGGGGGGGGTGTGGGGGGGTGGGGGGCGGGGTGCTCTTTGTTACGGAGTGTAGCGACAGCACAAGAAGTAATGGCTTTGAACTAAAAGAGGGGAGATTAAAATTAGATGTAAGGAGAAAATTATTTACTATGCGTATTATTTACTATAATAAGAAAATTATTTACAATATTTACCACCTCCAGTCTTGAGGCACTGGAGCAGGTTGCCCAGAGAAGCTGTGGATGCCCCATCCCTGGAGGTGTTCAAGGCCAGGTTCAATGGGGCTTTGGGCAATGTGATCTGGTGGGAGGTGTCCCTGCCCACGGTGGGGGCGGGGAAGGGATTTTTCAAGTGCTTTTCAACCCAAACCATTCAGTGATTCTGATTCTAAGCCACCTAATTATTTGCTTTGAATCATGACTAAAGGAAACCGAAAATACCAAAGTCAACCCAGTATATTTGGTAACTTATTCTTACCTGGATCTCCTTTACACTCCTACTGTTTGTTTGTTTGTTTGTTTTTAAAAAAAAACAACAACACTAAATTTTGCACTTGTATTATTGCCACTTAAAGAAGGAAAGATACTGAGATTCATCTCATTTAACCCCACAGCACATCCATGGAAGGATTTATATACCTATAATAGGTGCCTAGAGGAAGGTCATCTAGGGAGTTATGGAATACACTGTATCACTTTTCTTCCCATGTTAGTGTGCATTAAGGAATATGATAAAGTTTTATGATAAAAAATAAAAAACATATTGATCTATCCAGAACCATAAAAAGTTCTGAAGTTCTGAAGCTGTTATGAAGTAATGTAAAAGACATATTTTTGAGTACATAACTATCTTTTTGCTATTGACATCAATTTCACATGCAATACTTTGAAGAATCGAAAAACTTTAATTTTAAATACTTACAATACTTTTGGCATATAAGCAGTAAATTCCACTAGCTATAAAAAAATCTAACCATTATTTAAAAGTAAGGCAGATTTTTACCTGAAAATGTAAAGAACATTTCATTCTGTAGACCTCCTCTCTGCATTTTTACATGATGGCATTCTGACTTAATTAACATAACCTCACAAGAAAGTTCAGCAACAAGCTTGTTTAGTATCTGAATCAAGGCCTTCTCGAAAGAAATATTATAAAAACTATTGCAGGGGGCTGCGTGATACCGTACTGTCAATTCATAGTAATATTGAGGATCAGAGTAAGCTGCAGGAAAAAAATACAAAAGATGATGAGGAAAATGTCTGAAGAAGAAAGAAAAGTAATTTATATACTTGAAAATAAAATTATTAATTGAAATCCTTAATTTATAAGCAAAACCTACTTTGAACTCCCAAAGATTTTTTAATGATACATAACATATACTGGGCTACTTAGAAACACTTGAGAGAGTTATACAAGTCCACATTCTTAATTATATCCATAGGTAAGTCTTACTGTTTATTACTGTAATTTTTTTTTAAACCAACAGGAAACTACAGTAAAGGCATCAAGAATATGAAAGTTAAGGTTAAGAAGCATGTTACAAACTATCCAGTAGTTTGTTGTGCAGTATTTCATCTCATCCATTATCATTAGTTATAGTAACGTATCTTACATTTCTTAGTCAGCTATCACATAAGTATATTAAAAGGAGTAAAAACTGAACAGAAATTCCTTCTCTATCAATGTAAGTACCTGAACAAGCTACCATACAGGTATGAAATTTACTTTTAAGGAAGAATCAGTTATTTCAACTTTACTGTGAAGCTAAATGCATACCTGGACATCTTTTACAAATATATTGATGTACCATAAAATGCATATTTTATTCATGGTAACCACTCTACTTACACAAACCTTAAGACCAACAGAACAAAATGCTAAGTTGTTAAATTAAAAACAGGAGTGAAAGAATGAAGAAGAGAGGTCAAGGTGCGGGTAGAATCATAGAAATAAGAAAGCAGGGAGAGGTGCAAGGAAGAAAGAATGGAGGAAGAGAAACCAAACCAGCCGAAAGAAAAGAGAAAATCACAGGATGGCTTGGGTTGGAAGGGACCTTAAGGATCATCTAGTTCCAATCCCACTGCCATGGGCAGGGATGCCACCCACCAGATCAGGTTGCCCAAAGCCCCATCCAACCTGACCTTGAACACTTCCAGGAATGAGGCATCCACAGCCTCTCTGGACAATCTGTTCCAGTGTGTCATCACCTTCATCATGAAGAATTCCTTTCTTACATCTAATCTACATCTCCCCTCTTTTAGTTAAAAGCCATTACTCCTTCTCCTATCGCTACACTCCCTGACAAAGAGTCCCTCCCCAGCTTTCCTACAGAATCCCTTCGAATAGTAGGATAGCTGCAGAACATCCAATTAAGACAGCTCAGAAGATCCTCCAACTTGCTTTTGCGTCCTCCTTTTCCTTTGCTTTGCTGCTGCATGTTCTAGACTTTTTTGTATTTGTATGAAACTTGAGTTTTGTATGCTAATATTTAGATTGGATCCTTATTGAAAAATGTAAGACTGCATTACTGAAAACAGTAAACTTTTCCATCAAAACTGCTTCAGATAAATTGCTTTCTATCCAATTCTATCAAGCAAGCTAATTGCTAAAAGACATAGGTATTCTACATTAAGGCTACTGAGGCCAAACTCAAATTATTTTACATTGGAGGTTAATTTAGGTTATTGTGCTCTACCAAGCCTTTAAATGAGCACTGGTATGCATTTCAAATTTAAGATCAGACGCCATTCTGTTTAAGGCAATAGGAACTCTTGCCTACATCTCCACAAGAATAAATTTCTATACTTTAGGGAAGAAAGAGAGAGCTAGTAATGAATGACATTGCCTTTATAATATTTCACTTTGACTTCATCAAAGATTTTACCTCCTGACAGACAACTATGTAATCAGAACAAGAAAGAATGAGCTACAAATATTATATAATTAAATGATACATACTTTATATTTTAAAAACACAATCGGGTAATAATTAAGGCATTAATCTGGTGTGAAATAAATCCATATGTCTGTGCTAAAGTTAATCTCCTAAAGAATATTTCAATTTAAAATCAGAGTATTTTTATGTTGTTAAGGATTACTGCCTGTTCAATTTGTTGCATTTCATTATGTTTTATGTTTCTTTTTTAAAAAGAACTGTGTTCATAAATTTCTCAGTACACCAGTGAGCTTCATGTAAGGCTCTGTATATGTCATTAAATGAACCGCTTGGTAGCAAATGCTAATAAAAACAGTTTATCCAAAGAAACAGAATGTCTTTACCTCCCCAAGTTCTAAGTAAGCACTACTTATTTATAAATAGCAACACATTTTAAAATAAAATCTTTTTCAATGTAAAAGCACACTTACCAAGGTTGATAACTTACCATAAATAAGATATTTTAATATGAGTTTTTTATCAGGTTGCGTTGCTGTTAACTTATAAAGAAGAGAACAATTGTAAACTCCACTCAGATGAGATTTGAAGCGTCTCAATATTAAAGTTCCCGTTGGTGATATTTGCACACTGCTATTTTCTAGTAAACATAGTAATAAAATAACTTTAGCTGTCATGATGAGAAAATGCAGAAAGTAACAGTCCAAATGGTTATTTACTTTTAAACTGTATAATAATATGGATTCAGCTGAAGGCACGGGAATCAGAAACTGAAGCTTTGAGGGTGTCACTTACTTCAGCTTTACACAAATATTCCTTATTGCTACTGTGTTTTTAAGTATTGGTTCATGAAGCAGCCCTAGAAACGTGTTTTTATTTGACCTACAGCATCTATTATATTCTCTACAATATCCACTTCCAAGAGCAAAAAACTCCCAGATTAAAGAAAAAAAAAAAAAAAAAGACAAAGCGGTCAAATAAAGGTGTTTTTTGTTGTCGTGGTTTTTTTTTGTTGTTTTTTTTTTTTTTTAGTAATTTTACCTTTATATAGTTAAAGGGAGTAGTAGCCTCTCAGTCTTCAGTCTCAACCAATCAACTAATTACCAGCTGGCAATGTTTAGCATGCAGTAAACTTGAAAGTAAGTAAGCAGGACAGGAAGTTCAAGTTAGGCAAGTAGTGTATGACAGACATTCCAAAAAAACATCGTATTTATATGCCAAAATTAGAATAATGTATGCTTAAGATTGTAGAATAATCCTTCTGTATGGAAAGATATGCACTGTTATAGTGTCCTAAGTCTAAACACCACTCCTTAGCTCAAGACAGAGAAGAAGTGGAATCCTACTTTAAAGGGCATATTACAAACATGGCTTTTATAATTTTTTAAGGAAAAAGAAAAGCAATATTTGAGGTCAGACTTTGGGTACTGATGTTGAGCCATGCACTTGTCCTATGTAGTCGGCTTGTAGGTTACATGATGACAGCTGATGAGCCCTTTCCTGACTTAAGAGTCCTCAGGTAGTGCCAATACAGATAAGGGTTTCTCAAATAGTAGCATGCAGCCTATCTTGCTGGCAGCTATCAAAGTAAACCTTGGGATTAGAGCAGATTAGAATAGACTTAAAGGTAAAATACTCACTTTAATAAAATACTTTGAGAAGGGATTTTTTGTTCTATTTTTGGAGTAAAAAACAAACAGACAAACAAACAAACAAACAAAACCACTATATTTAGTATCCTGAATAACTTAGACCTTTGTCTAGTGCATGGAATTAGTGTGGTATGAAAAACATATTTTTAGACTGAAAAAATCAATGCTAAGGACTTGAGATCTATACTACAGACATCTTAGCTTTTTTGCTTCAGATCAGTCCTACTCTGATTTTACAAACTGACCACGCGTTATCACTCAAAGCAAACCTTTCCAATTAGCTTCATCCAAAAGGAATACAGTCTGTGCAATCAACCACCAGTCCACAATCCAAACAAAATGTAAGAGGGTAGGGTCAAGCAATTCACTTCAAAGCCACATTCCTGTTCAAACTAACATGTTAGTGTGGATGCACACTGATTTTCCTGGGATGCAATGTTAAGAAAGATACTGAGGTAAAAAAAAAAAAAAAAAAAAAAAAAAGTGAGAGAGAGAAAAAGAAAAAAAAAGCAACCCTGATCTTTTTACACACTTGGCAGCAGGCTGTGGGACAACTTTGTTCCTCAAGAATCTATTTAAGCTTTTAATCAACTTAGTTTTGCCACATATATAACTATGTTTAAAATAAAATTTAAGCACTGGTAAAAAAAAAAAAAGAGTACTATTAAAAAGACTGGAAGTGCAAATTCTTTGACATGAAAGGTTTGGGATTCCATATTAGGTTTTCACACTAATGAGACACTGTCTTTCATTTTTTTGGGTGATGAAGAGGTTTTTAATCCTCTGATGAATTACTCAGGATGTAGTTGATGTGTCTCTAAACTAGGATAACATTTGCTACTGTAGGCTGAAATAGATAACAGATTAACATTGTCAGAAAACCATCACAGATTTAAGAACTGTAGTTCTAATTATTGGCATGTTCACCTGCCCTGTGTGGGCCAAAAGCAGCATCACCTTTAATTGACTGGATAGCAGGAGCACTTTTAAGATATATCACAGTTTTACTATACTTACAAAATCTATTACTAAATTAAAAAGACTACAAGAAGTCCACAAAAGACAAAGTTTGGAAATTCAGTGAAGAGATTTGGTCACAAGTATTTTTTGAAAATGCATCAGCAGAAATAGTAAAGACTTCTTAGAAGTCTTCACTGATTTTATTTTAGAATTTTATTGTACCTTGAACAATGAATGCTTCCCATAACAGAAAAAAAAAAAAAAGATTTTTAAAATATTAATCGTTAATTATTTTAATTGTATGTCTGTGTGTAGAGGATCTCCTATTGGATCACAAAATCAAAAGCCTGTGGTTTTGTTTGTTTGTTTGTTTGTTTTTGTTGTTTTTGCTTTTGTGTTTTTTTTGGGGGGGGGTTGCTTTTGACGTTCTCTGTTTTACAAAACCACAGTACACACTTTTTTTTTTCCTTTTTTTTTGGCCTGTCAAAGGACATAGTCGCAGTCTTCCCAAACTTCTTTGAGTACATTAGGTAGCAATGCGTATAAAAAACTGTCCTTTAAGTCCAAATTCCTAGGTTCATTTTCACGAAACTAGAACAAGCTTTCAGTGCTAATTTGCATTGGCAAATAGTCTAAGAATGAGATGCTTCCTCATCTTTTCTGTTCTATTTAATTGTTCAGGACACCACCAAAAGTGATGTTTTATGCAGTGAAACTTTAGGATGCAGAACATAAGAAGCAATTATTTTTAATCTTTTTATCCACTTAAAGTGTATTTTGAAATACTCTTAATGTCAGCCAGCCCAACAGCTGATGTTTAAAAACTTCAAAGTACAATTTCCAGATCTTAATACAGAGGAGTCACTATACTAATTGAAAAAAAAAAAGCATGTTAATTTTAAAATTGTAATGATTTTAAATTACACATCATGTAGTATTTAATTTTTCATTACTGTTTCAACAACACATAACTAGACTAGAACTATCTGTGACCAAAGCGACTTGTTCAAAAAATAGAACTGTTTGTTAATGGCCACAGAAAAAAAAGAGTGTTTACTGCTCTTTGTGAGTTTTTTATTGTAGTCATGATGTTCGATTTATATAGTCAGACAAACTTTTGGGGCACAAAACACCTTCTTAGGGTGTGTGTCAAGGGCTTGTCTGCCTGAAAAAGAATCTTTTAGTTAGAATTTTTCTATGACAGTTAGTACAATGAAAAATAGGCTCTCTGCCTGCAGATTTTATGCTTAAATAATTGTATTTATTTTGAAGCATTCTGAAAAGCATGATTTTGTTAGTCTTTCCTAAGACTGGATTCACAATTCCATATTCCCACTTTTCTGTGGACACACTGAAAAATTATGAAATAAAATGTCATGCAATGTTTATGAATCCTAATTTCCTACTATTATGGACATTCACTATGCTAGATACTAGAAGACTAACTAGTCACACCAAAACCCATATAATTTTCACCACTTAGTGGGATTGGACCTATTCTAAAAGGCATCCAAGCAATCAAATTATTTTATACAACGAACACTTCATAAGCTAGAAACTGAAGATAGCTTTTTGTCTGTTTAAACTTTCCTTGAATTGAAAGAAAATGAATGTGACATCCCTAGGAGACTAAGAACTGTCTTTGTGACATTTACCCAAAATTGTGGTGGCTGAAGGCTAAATTCTCTCATTATCACTTTTTTAAACACTTTTCTTCTAAAACCTCTCCCACCTGTATAGAAAGCTATGTCAGGAAAACACAAGTTTTCTTCTCTTATAGAAATGTTTTTTGCCCTCCTGCTGCTGATTCTAGTACACCTAAAGTTTCTGCTGAGCCGAGAACCCCTGTCACTGTAACTTTTTTACTAGTCAACCAGGGTTGGCACAGCAACTTGGGATATTACTGAAGCAATCTGCAGAAAGAGATTTAAATCTGTCCAATGAAAGTCTGAGGTCTCCATGGTTTAAACATTTTCTACATAGTTAATGCTGTTGAAATTGTGGTTTGGGTAAGCCAAAGGAGTCAAAAGGGCAATTTTTGTTAATTGTGAATCAGGAGGCTGCCCTCTGTCTGGTCAGAGACAGTAAGCTCAGTACTTATACATGACAATATACCTGATACTGTGTCTGCCATGCATCACAGATTGGGCATCAAGATATATCATTTACAATGCAGGACACAGCTAACCAGGATATATCTATCCCAAGGGAGATGGACAGTTCCACTTAAAATGACATAGACCACAGGCTTAATTATAAGCAAAAACATCTATACCTCACTGAGAAAAAGAATGCTAGAAATTCATACTGAGGGCTAAGCCCATTGTCAGATTCAGAGTGAAAACACAGTGTAGTATCAGATGTTACAAAATGTGAAATGCTCAACTATGAAGGCTGGCATGTAGAGGATTAAGAATGAAGAATCACTATGGTACAAATGGTACTTCAGATTGTGTAACATGAAAAGTTACTTGAAAACATACGAAAAACAAGGACAGAGTTCTGATAGACACCAATATAGACTAACAGGAAAGCAAACAGGATTTGGTAGCACTGCCATTGTAAAAGAGTGAATAGTTCATAACCTAAACAATAAACTAAGCTAGGAGATTAAACAGATTTATAAATTCATCATAATGTACAATATACTTTAAAACTACAGGTATGGAATTTGTACTAAAGAATAAATGAGATGTATATGGAAAGAAATAAAAAACATAACTCAGAGCAGGTCATAACCTCTAAGGAATCATTATTATGTGAGAAAAGCAGTAAATGTACAAGCAGCCCAGCACACTCCATGGAGAAACAGTGATTAGTAGTTTTCATGCCATACTAGCAGATTAGGACAATGACTTCATTAGATGCATCAGCAAGAGTATAATCAGCAGTTTAATGATTATTCTCTCCCTGCTCAGCACTTATTTGGGCACTACCGAACACTGTATCTTGTTTGGACTCCTCAAGACAAAACAGATACTAACAAAGTGGAGCAAGTCAAGCAGAAAGACCGCGACATTGTTAAGGAGTTAGAGGGCAAGAGGCAGAAGAAACTGGGATTTTTATCCTAGAGAAGTATAAGGAGGCAATTGCAGTGCTTCACCACCTAAGTTACAAGAAAAATAAGCTGTACCTTTTAAGAGGTACATCACAAAAGGATAAGTAGCAATGATGACAAGTTGCAATACAGGAAATTATGAGTGAAAATAAGAAAAAATGGAACAAGTTGCACAGGAACGACAAAAGTCTCCATGGATAGAGGTCAAGACCATAAGCAACTTCATATCTGAAGGCAGCCTCTCATTGAGCAGGAGGTCGGGCTCAGTCTCACAGGCCATGACCCTATTGCTATGTCCTTACAGAACACTCCCAGCTGTCTCTCAAGGCAGCAAAGGATGTCATCCTCAGCATCTGTTGTATCCAGCATGCCCTGCTCTGCCTTGTACTCTTTAGAGAAGGCAACATCTTCTACAGAGATCTGCAGATCTGTTTTATTTTGGTTATCCTGAATTCTGAAAATAGAAAGTTAATTTATCATACACATACAAGCACCAAGTATCCTCAGTTAGGTCTCCTCCATTTACATTCCCACTTTTGTAGACATCATGCTTCTTTTCAGGTGAAGAGGACGAGAAGAGAGAGGGTGCAGGGGGCCACTTAAGAACATAAGTCCTTACCCGAAGAAAGATAACCACTTGGTCCATTCCACCGGAATATCGGATCAATCAGTTCTGAGTTTCTCAAACGATTTGTAACACATAAAATACGTGGACTGTTGTGATCCAGCTTGACATAAACTTTCACTGAAAGAAGTTTATCATTAGCATCAGATATTTACCAATGCTATCCTAACAGTGAGCTATACAATTTTAACACAGTAGTTCACAGATGATCTTGAATGGAGTTCTAATTTTGGCACTGGTCCTGTTATATCTACATCAAAATAATATACAAAAATAGAGAGCAGCTTTTTTTTTTTTTTTTTTTTTCCCTCTGGACAATAACATTAAGATAATTATTTCTAGCTCTAGGTTTATATAGTTGTGTAAACAAGAACCACAGTGCACTGTAACATCCTCCTGAGTGGAGTATGTCTCTTAGCAGGCTCTCATAAGCATGGGCTTCTGCAGTTTACTGTCTCACTTGGTGTCTAACACACACATGGAGAGAGTAGAGATGCAGCATGTTAATCCAGAACTCTCAGACTTGGAAGCTTGCTGTTTACTTTCTATTCTCAATTGCCTTTTACCAATGCACTACATACATATATATCTATATGTTTATATACTAAAAAAAAAAAAAAAAAAGGATTTTAGTGCTGTACCTCAATAAATGGTGAGCTATTTTTCAATTCAGAGATGACAATTTAGGAAGAAAACTGAATAAAGTAAGGATGCACTTAGTCTTTTCCCCCAGTAAAGCAGGTGTGCATGTTGCCTGAGATTTGCAGTGTACAGGTGCTTCCAGATCTTTAATTGCTGCTAAAAATTTCAAGATCGGTGTGGTCATAATCACTCCCATAATATACATGATTTCAGTGTACAATTTGTTTTATCCCTTCCTAGTGACATTCTGCAAAGCATTTGTGTTCTTCAGAAGCATGGGATGCTAGATATTTATGCTCTATAGTATTCTGAACTTGAATGTATCAGGCTATCCTAAAGCCATTGAAAAGCTACAATTAGTATAAAACCACCACCATTTTCTCCACTGTGGTTTAGAGAATCTGACTAATAAGTGAAACAGAATCAAATAAACAAATTACTGCTATTTTACCACTGACTATTTCAGATTCCCCGCAGGTGGAAAGCAGTTTAGCTATTTGTTGCAGGAAGGGATTAACGTTCAGAAAAACAGTTTCCACTTTTCCATTATGGCAAGTGGCAGCGATGGCACCAGTTTTCTCTCCCGTTCAAGTATGGTTGTTTCCTTTCATTGAAGAATGAAAAGCCACTTACATTCACAACATTAAGTTGCTTAAACAGAATACAGACTTAGATATTAACACTTAATATAGAAAAAAATAAATTTAGAATTTTGATAGTCTTAAGAACAGGAGGTATATCCATCCCAGCTAATAATTCACTTGTTACAGTAGCTTCTGTTGCAGAAAACAGAAGAATATCTTTTCAATTTCCAATAGCATATCATGGAAATAAATGTCATTTACAGGTGCAATTTCAGTTTTTAACCCAGAAGCATGTAAATTAATATGAACTCTACATATCAATGCAATTGCAGGTGTGGTGAGCATTTTTCATTGTAAATCCTTAATACTTTTTCTCAAAATTTACTAACATACTGCAGAAAAATTATACAGATTGCATATCTCTCCCACCTTGTATTTTGTTTTTGATTTCCTCATGTTCATTTTGCTTTGTCTTATAGCAATCTAAAAAATATTTATATATCCATAATAAAAAGTAACAAAATTGTGGTGTCATTATTACTGTGACTTGCCAAATGGTAAATTTTTTCCCCACCACTGTAAATTTCCATGACAGCTTTGTAAACATATGTTGTAGGAACAATATAGCAGCAGGGGATCTGATAGAAAACAATGACTGATAAAATATCTACCAGGTATAAATTTAGTCCTCTTGCTTTTAAAATAAATCTTATATTTTTAATTAAAGTTCTTTGCTTTTTTTCTTAGTTGCTCATATTCTTTCTGTTATAAAAATAGAAATAGATCACTTTAGAAACTGATCAAAAAAAAGAGCATTTATGTCAGGTATTTCCACAGTTCAGGATTTGAACAGTGTAGCACTGTATTTAACCACATTTTGGTAGTCAAAACTCAAAATACGAGATAATGCCAAGCATCTCATAGCAACACTGGAGCCAAGTCACATGTACTCACAATGGGTATCAAAGGGAAGGTGTAAACAGTCTTTATTCATACAAAATGGTTTAGAAACAGAGTTGAGAAAAACATTTTAATCTTGCTTCCTAACTTTCAAATTTCCCTTTTGCAGTCACATTATAGCCAAGTTTACAGACCTAAGTCAGAATCAGAAGACAGAAAAACTAGACAAAAAGGATGAAAACTTCAGACCACTCAAAAAAATACTATTTAATATTAATCTTTAATATTAATCTTTAAATAATTTCATAACGTAAGCTACTATCAGAAACCTTTAACAAGAAATTATTTTCCAGAAACCTTTTACCTTTTGACAAAAGCTAATACATCTAAGAATCTGCACCTCCAAAACAACATCAAAAAATGTAATCTTTTACATTCTCCTTATACAACAAAAGTTTTGGAGATTATTTGTGGGTATTCACACTGCTGAACTTGTTTACAAAAACAGGCGCCAACTCCAAGAGCTAGCCAGAGGTACAGGTACAAAGATGTTATCTCAGTCAGGTAAGTTTGATTATCCAGTATGTTGCTGCCCAGCTATAGTACAACATCTCCCTGATACTAATATATTGTCTTTCGTTCTGGTGCTAGTTCAAATAGAAGAAACTTGACCCTTTCTCCATGTGGAATTTAAATGCAATAGTGGAAAAAGAGGGAAGGATGGAGGAAGGAGATGGAGAAGGAGAGGAAAACGGAGAGGGAGAGCAGAAGCTAATTTTTCTAGCTCTAAATACATGAAAAATGCTTTGCCTTACAGTACATTTTATTTTGTTTACCTTTGAAAGGCTTGCTTTCATTTGTTTTTGACATGTTTGTTCCAGATGTGAGAAAGGAACAGAAATTAGGAAAATATTCCAGAAACTATGCATGTTTCCTAACTGCCAGCAGTATGATGAAAGAAACAGGTGGGAAATTAAAGGACTATACTTTCTGTAGGTGGAACTCACAGAGAGGAAAAAAATTACACAGGTTTCTGAGTTTGTCTACATTTGCATTGAGTGAGAACAAGAATTTTCAAAGTTTTAACCACCAGTTTGAAAATGTATCTCTCAATTTACATTAGAGCGCTATAATCACCAGGCAACTGCCTCCATTAAGGATAGCTTTTTCTCCATCCAGAAGTTCTTTCCTGAATCTGAAGAAATATACACAGAAGTTTTCTTTTCAAAAAAAAGGAAAAAAAAGAAAAGTATTTGTCTAAAGACACTTCATCGCTAAATTCCCAATTGTAAGTTTGTTTGATCTCCCTGTCTGACAAAAGTTATTCTGTTTTTTTTTTATGGCTCAGTCTGAAAAAATTACTTGTGTTAACTTCCTGTATGATAGTCAAGTTTGGAGGAATGTCCTGCAAAGTCCAATGTACATTTTCTAGAATTGGACTTTGTTTTTTCTCAGTTTTGTTCTTCTTTCTTATACAGTAATAGCCCTGTTGAAACAAACATATTACTATTCTCATACTCACAGTAGAAAAATGTTTTGTTGGTGGTGGTGGGGTTTTTTGTTACTTTTTTATATATTTTATACTGACTAGAGCTCATAATTTCTTGGTATGCTACTAGTAAAGCTGTAACTGTAAAACACAGATAGAGAAAACTACGGGGAAGAGCCTTATTAAAATCAGGCAATGTGCATTACAGAGACAGCAACACAAATAAGCATATGGCATGAGGAACTGCCTCTTTAATCTAATTTTCATATTTTCCAATAATTGTTTAATTTATTAAGAAAAGAAAGTGATTATACTATATTCTGGAGTTAGATGGATTTAATTTAATGAACAATTAATTCTTAACACTTCTTCATTTTTATTGTAAAACATAACATAAGCTTCAAGTCTCAGGTTCTGTGTACACAAAAAGTAAAATGAAGTGGGAATGCATACAGTGGAAGAAAGAAGTATTGCAGGGCAAAAGTCTTACAGTCAGGATGAAGAATACGAAGAACATTGTTATTTTTATAACAATTATGGAAAATAATTATCTATCTTGGTCTCATAAAATTATAAAATGACTATAATAAAAATACATTTCAATGGTAGAAATATGTGCTTTTATGACCTATTATTAAATATACATGTCAGTTCAGAATTGTAAATAATCAAAACATTTAAAACAATTAAACAACAAGTAATATGATGGAGAAGGGCATTTCTGTGGTAAAAACAAAACTGGTATATTTTAATTGAAATTTGTTACATTATGTTTAAAGAAAAGTACCTGGAAATATGATGGATCCCACTATTTTTAAGCTATTGTGTCTTGGCCCTGCACTTCTTAAAAATCCCTGTGAGGGTTGAACTGTTAAAAGATAAAACAATGACATTAATACAACACAATTTCTCTGAAAAAGACAACAGCATACTTCAGGCAATCTAAACCCTTTATTAGACTTGTTCTTCAACAGATATAGTAACTGTCTAATGTCTTATGCAAGGCCTGTTCCTCACAAAGGCAACAAAAAGAAATTACCAAAGTTTGATATAGAAAAGCATTCTGAACAACACTTAAGTTTAGGCTTAGCTTTAACCATATTTGTAAGTTTTACAAAAGAACTATCATGATTTAAATTAAGGCTGTCCATAATGAGGATAGTGTGGTTAGGTGCTGTCCAAAATGGGGATAAAACTTAACTGCATTGTTATCATGCACACCATCAGGATGTCAATCAATCTGTATACTGACCATTAACGAAGTAATGAGCTTGGGTTTTGATATTATTGTGATTTTCCTAATTTCCCCATGAAATTAAAATACAATGGGTTTTATGGCTACTTTAATTTGCATTTCTTCTATTTTAAATAGAGATTTCAAAAACTTTCATAACAATTGAAAAGCTTTACAAGGCACACAAGGCTTCCAAAAGAAAACTGTAAAGAAGGATCTTTCAGTGGGCAGTGTCAGGTGGACGTTCTCGTGCAAGTCAGATCTGAGTTTCTTTTACAGATTTTCCAGATACACAGAATTTAAGGCAGCAGAAAGAGACCAGTGTCTAGCAGACATCTCAACATTTTGCGTTCTTTGTCTCCACCTCCCGTTTGGAAAGAACATGGGTTACTGTAAATTAAGGTATGCTTGTGGTTTCTAGTTCTTTAGAAATCTGTGAAAGAAAGTAAATAACATAGGACTCTAAAGTCTTGAACACAAAAAATGGCAATAAAATACCGAACATGTAATTAGGAGCCACTATTTTACAAAGATGGGCTAAATAGTTATGTGGCACCAAATCAGTGCTTGCTGCTAACTTAGTTTCAACAGTCACCAGGCAATAAATAGTCAGGTAAACTCATTTTAGATTAAGGCATTTGTTGAGGCACAAGAAAGATGTTTTGATTTACTTTGATTTGAGCAATAACAGGAAATTATCGATTCACCCCATCTATTATAAAGCTGGCAATTCTACCCCTCTACCATACAGTGTTGCTATAGAAAACAGAAGCAAGGCAGGCTCTCTAGCTGGCACGTAGAGATAATCAAGGTAAGTTAAAAGAACTGCCTATACTCATTCTTTGAGAATATAAGCAGAATATTCTATTCAAAAAACTTAGGGATCAGGAAGAAATAAAACCTTGGTGGAGAAAAAAAAAAAAATCGAGAGAAGATCATCATGAGTAGTCTCATATATGATGGATTACTGCGATTAACGGTTTAATTTACTTCATAATATTTCTTCACTAAGTACCACTTTTCAAGTTTTTTGAGGAGCAAAAAAATTTTAATTAACTTCATTTTCTCCAAAGACCTCCAAGAAAGGTTAGAGGAGTTTTTGTTAAAAAACAAAGTGGATTAAAATTTTCTCACTGGAATATTTATACTGTCTTCCTGAATTCTGCTACATTGGCAAAAACTAAACTAAGTTTTCACTAAAATTCAGCTCACAAAAGAACATGATCTGATTCCCCATGGGCAAATATCATCAGGTGCTTTTATTTCAATAAAAGCATACTGATTTATATCCATTTATAAATCCTACCTGAAACACAGCCTGCTTTTAAATTCTGCCACTATTAACTGTCCACATGATCGCTACGTATCTAGAAAAGTTAAGTCAAGCACTGCAAACTGACAACGCTTTTTATGGGATGTTTAGGCACTAAGCAGAAGAGGCAAGTCGTATATTTTTTTTTTACAATAATAATTTACACCCAAAGATGGAGCTCTTGAACTGCTTGTATGAGAAGAACTAGAAAAAGCTGAAGGAACAGAGTTAGTTACCTGAGGAAGATAATGTAAAACTACTGAAATAACTTTTTTGGTATCTTTAATGATATCACATGCTAGATTCTGAGACAGTCAACTTACCTGCTCTTGAATGTGTATATGTTTCATTTGCAGAGCAGTCCTTTCAGTCAATAAATGTTTCTGTCCACATATGAATCTGAATCCTCAAACATCCTTTCCCTCGCTTTCTGATACTTAAAATGCCTTTAAACATTTTTCAAACCGTTTTTCAGGTTAACCTGCTTGAATTCCTTTGCTCTTCTCCTAATCACTTTGGTTTAAATGGCACTTCCTGCACCACTCTCTAGCTCAAAAGATCTTCTCATTCTCACTCTATTTTAAGAGTGCTATGATCAGTTTAAACAGATGCTTATCATAGAAAAGAAGTATTGAGAGGTCATTATGTTCCACAGAAAAAGCAGTAAAAAACAATCAAGGACAAAAGAAGTGTTTCTACTGCATTTTACAGACATTAAATGCACAACCAAATCTCTTCAAATTGCAGCTGCACTTAACAAGCAGTGGGAAAAGCTAAGGTTTGGGGGTTTTGTTTTTTGGGGGCTTTTCAAGAGAGAAAAATAAATGTGGCTTCTTAATTAATTCCCCATGTAAGTTTTTTAAGCACCCCAATACGCTAGAAATGCCTAGCATCGCATGTGATTCTTCCTTGTACTTTACTTCTTAGAGGCGTGTACAATGGGCGAGCAATGGATCCTTTTGCAGATGAAAACAGATGATGAAAAATAGTTTTATGTCACTATCTGACACAGGGAAATGGGACAATTCACCCACAAGTCCGGGGTGATTAAAGCCTCTCAGCTGCCTGAAGAGCCATTCCAAATGACTGGTTATTACTGGAATTCAAGGATGTATTTGCCACATGAAGTATCTATGTTACTTGAGGATTCATCGGGCAATTTTAAGATCTTCTGGAGTTAAATTCAACAGCTTTACTGCTAATTTATGCCACGGAAGTAGGCCAAAGAGTCTGCAGGGAGTTCAATTTAAGTGTAAAATGCTAACCTGTTCTGATGCATTTAAAATCTCCTTGGCTAGAGTATGAAGTCGACCCAAAGAAGTAGCTACTACCCAAAGGAAGAGAGAAATGAAGCTCATGTATTGCTAAGGGGGAAATAGCAATAAAGCCTATAGGGGGAAAATTCTCTGCACCGGGTTGGAAGCAGTGGGCGACTGCACTTGCAGACCCCCAGCCCCTGCCCCAGGGGCATTACAGAGGCTGGTTTGGTTAACACTGACTGCACGAGCAAGAATTCATACGCCCAGCGTGCCCAAAGAGAATGCCGCTCCCCCGCGCTGAGTGTCACATAAAGTAATTCTGCGTTCTGTGACATATTTTATTCCAAACCTTTTAGTCTTCAAATGAATGCTACGGAATCAAAATTTGTCATCTTCAAAGTTAATTTGTCAGAAAATTCAATTTGGTCTGAAAAGCGCAGGAATTAGAGTTTAAAATGAGCCTTAAGGAATTAATTAATCAATTTGCTAATGAATAAAAGACTGTATTGCTAGAATGTTCAATTGGCATATTTTCAATTCATTTATTTAGAAATGAAAATTCTACAATGTGTTAGAAAAAAAAGATTTATTTAAGTTATGGTAATTGCTAAAAGTTTTTTCAAAGTAATTATGTTTTAAGATAATTTTTGTAAAGAGGTTTCTGCACCAAAAGACTATATAAATAGCAGTGCTACTTACTTAAGAAGTTATTTTTGCTCAATCATGCTAACACTCAAGTGTTTTCCTATATCCAAGTATTTTAATTACAGCTGGCATTTCCAAGCAGCCTATTGATGGTGAGTGCTATGCAGAAATATCACCATTTCTGTTACTAGAAATATGAAAGTTATATAGGAAAAACTGAACTTCGGTTTTCAGTCTGTCTCAGTGTGTTGAAACCTTTTGAAAAAAAAGCCTGTAATACATAAAGTATACTATGTTTTTGCATGAACTATACTAAGTTTTTCAAGTTGGCCATTATATTTCCCCTCTGACAGTTGCACCACTAAAACATTTTATAATTTAGAACAAAAAGTTATTTTTTAACTAATTTTAAGTGAAGTTTCCCTTATTGTGGAGCTAGCGAAAGTTAAATATTCTGTCCCTTCAGAAGACTCAGGCAAGTCAAATGTAATTTAGGCATTTTAGGAAACGTGCTCCATGTTGTCCTCCAAGATTAATTATTCACTTATGGAAAAACACACCAGCCCAAACTGCAAGCATTAGCAAACAAAACAAAAGAAAAACAGTTGAAAAGGTGTATATTCTTTACATCAAACTATACTCAGACTGTATTAATAACTCCCCAATGCAACAAAATTAAACGTCTGTTTTGGAGTTGATAATATCTGTTATGCTTATTAAAACCATGGGCAGAAGAAATAATATGACAGCAGTGTTTCAGTGATCTAGGACAGAAGAAATAATATGACAACAATGTTGCAGTGAGTATATACTGAAATCCTGCAAATGGTTCCCCCCCCCCCCCTTTTTTTTTATTTTTGAGCACAACTTTGAACTTCACCCTTAATCTTGCTTATGGAAAAGGCCTTATAAAGGCATTAGAGAAACTTGATCATAACTAGATTGGCAAATAAAAAGATCTGGCACGTATGCGTAATAATGTACAAATTAAATAAGCTAATGTAATACTACCAGGAAGCCTAAGTGATTCACTACATTCAAATTTCCAAACCTCATGAAGAACCAGAGACTGGCATTTTGGGGCAATCCCAGCCCTAGGGTCGAGGCTGTGCAACCCAATGTCCCCGTCTGCACCAGCTGACAGCTGCAGTATTACACCAGAGATGTGCCGCCTCGGCATCCCACTGCAGAGCTGTTTCAGTTCCTCAGAGCCTTCGGCACGGAGATGCAGCTCTCTCGGCTCGGTACCGAGGCTACCAACTATTCGCCGCCTTGCCAGCTTGCCTATGGTGTTGCCTATGGCTATGGCACCCATAACCCGCACCGCCTCCCCACACGGCGCCGGGCCCCGCGGTACCTGCGGGGGCCGCCTGCAGCAGGACGAGGAGGAGCCCGAGGCGGAGGCGGCCCCGGGCCCCCGGGCGCCCCTCGCCGCCCATGGCCGCTGCCCCGGTGCCGCTGCCCGGCGGCCGTTAGCGGCCCCCAACGGCCGCGCGGCCTCCGCCTCCCCCGGGCCCTTCCTCCCCTGCCGTGGCGGCGGGGGCTTCCCCGGGGGCCCCCCGAGCTCCGTCGAGGCGAGGGAAGGGGGGAGGCTTTCACATCCTCAAAGCCCGGGGAAACATCTGCCGCGGCTGCAGCTCCAGCGCCAAGCGCCGGGGTGTGCAGGATGAACCCCGGGCGGCGCTGGCCTAGGCGGTGTGGTGGGCGTCGGTAGCGGTGCTGTGACAGGACTGCCTCGTTGTGGGGATTATCTAGGAAGGAGGTGAAGTCTGGCAGGAAAATGTCACTGGACTGGGAAATTTGGCATGTTGGTACTGTGCCAGAGAAGAAATACAGCTGTTCACGTCAAAGAGAGAAAGAAAAAGATGCTCCATAGGAATCTTTACGTACGGTAAAAGGCAGACAGCCAGTAAAGAACATCTGCACAAACATCTCACCACCTCCTACATGTCCTTTCTTCCATCACAGATTACTCCTGAAAATGTACAGTAGAAATCATTCAGCCTCCTTACTTGTCAAATTCGTTTCCCAGGATGATCTGGACAGAAACTCTGTCATCAAAATCCAGAGTAAAGCTTTAATTGCACTTCACTCTGCAACAAAACATGAGGTATCCTTGGAATGGCTTCCATCCTGTGCCTTCCCTGGGTCCTGTGTCTTCACCTCTCCTGCCATCTCTTGCTAAACTTTCCAGGAAAAAAAGGGGAAAAAAGTGGGGAAACAGGTCAGTTTGCAACCCTGCGTGTTATCTCTAGTGTATAAACTAAATATATTTGGTACAGAGATTACAAAGTATCAGTAAATACAGACACTAGTATGGCATTTTAAAGGCTTGTTACAGGAAAAGTCGAATTTTGGAAGTATCATGTCACTAACTGGAATGTACAATTATTATAGAAAATGGACACAAGTTGGGTCAGACCAAGAGTTCTGGTTTTTTGTTTTTGTTTTTTTTTCCATAGTTATCTGAGCCTTACAATGCCACTGCTGCACATAGAATGATCTCAGCTGTGACTTTTTACCCATTTTAGTTCTTGTGATCAGTATATGAAAGCTGTCATAAGCTGTCATAGTCAAGAAGAAGCCTTTTTTTTTTTTTTTTTTCCCTCCATCAGCAAAAAAATTCAAAAGAAAACTACCTTAATTCTGCATTACGGAACACAACTTCTTATTGCTATAAACTTGTAGCGTAGTAAATGTTAGGCCCATTTCTGATTTCATGTTAATCAAGAGCAAGTTAGGAATTCCAAGAAGTTATATCCTCGGGACACTAACATAAATGAGAGAGTGATCAGAGTCTGTGCCCTAATTTATCCTGACAAGCCCATAAAATAAAGGCTCCATAGTGTGAAAGGAGCTGTCCAAATAAACGTAGTTTGAGCTCTCTTAAGTGCCAGACCTTTGCGGAGAGCATTGAATTTATGCAGAGAGGGCCCCTATAAATCATACTGCTTTATTTTGATTGCTAGATGAAGACTATTGAGTTTGGGATTATGCAATGAGTGCTGCATTTTCTGACCTGGAACATTAGTGGGTTTGACAAATGATGGAACAACTGGCAAAACTGCAAGAAATTAAGCTGCACAGAATATCGTGATGTCCATCTGACTTATTCTAAGTTATAATTATGTTTCCTGTATTTGCATTTATCTGCAGTAGCATTTGATAAATTTTGTGTTAAATCTGTGTTTCAGTGTAATTCATATTTGTGGTCTAGATACGGACAGAACAGTTTATTTTAAAATAAATCCATGAAAACGCCAGCTAATATGTAGTAAAATTGAAAGCTCCTTAATTTTGCCTCTCCTAGATGAATAAGTGATTGGTATTGTCATTTCAAGTTGCTATCTGCATCTCCGTGAGGGACGGGGTAGCTGTGGGACACCTGAGCCACGTTACACCAGGAGCCACGTTACACCAGGAGACATTTCATTGTGAGTCTGTTTCTGTTGTTACCGAGCAACAAGAGGACTCGCTGCTAATTCAGCGGCTCCATTCTTTTTGCACCTTACTTGATAAATCCCTTTCCAGGAAAGAATTCCCTACTTAAGCCACTGCCTTGCTCTTTGCAGTTGTTTTGCGCTGATACACTGGATGATAACCTCTAGTTTTACTGTGGTTTGTTGGCTAGGACTTGAGAAACTTAGAGAAACAGGAGCAAGTGGAGTCTGTTAAACTTACTGCCACATAAAGGGAGATAGAGGAGAATGACCACGGTGTCCCATGGAGCTGAAAGACAGGCAACTGTCTTTAAGAATTTCGCCATGTCAGCTGAACCACTTCACAGGATAGGTCACCAACAGTACCAAAACTTGTCAAAGAAGACGTGCATGCCTCTTGTGAGAGGTCCTGAGAACAGACATGTCTTTGCCAGCTTCGAAGAGAAAGACAGCAATTCCTTCCTTAAATTCCATCCACACGCCCCTCCAGTCGGGCCAAATTACCCTTTATTCCCACACCGAGATGATGTGCCTTTAGTAGATCCCTGCTCAGGTTTTGTGAGTGCGGGAGGGGATGCTGATCTGCAGCCCCATACTGGAAGAGCTATTGAATCCCTGGTGGACTACAGCGATGTGAAACCTCAGCAGCGTGTTCCCATCGCAGGAAAGGGGGCACAGACTGCCCACAGGAGGCACATGATCCTCCAGGAGGAAACCAGCCAGGACAGACGGTGGAACTCCAGGGCTGTGCCAGCTGCTTCGGTCAGGGCACGACTTGAAGGTAAAGCAGGCTGCTATTTTTATTTCTTAATCACTAAAAAAATCGGTGATTTAACAAATAAATAAAATTAGTTTCTGGACACCATCCCTGAGGTTCTGAAAGAACACCATTATGAAATATATTTGTGCTGGATATTTGAACTGAATGCAGTAACTGCTGTAGAATGCTTGATTCGCTGTCCTGGCTGTAGCAAAGAGGTACAAGTCAGCAAATTCTAATGAGCGTTTCCAGAAAAAAAATCTTTGAAGCTATATAATGTTTTAAAGAATGTGTGGAAATTGTGAAGCTAGGCACAGTAGCCATAATGAGTTTTAACCTGAAATAACAAGTCGCTGCAAATTGTCAGGAAATCCCCTGAATTCTTCCGGCATTTCCTGACAAATAGCAGTGCAGAGTATTTAAGACATTGTTCAATGTCTAGTTGATGGGAGAATAGAAATCCTTTAGGACTTCTTTGACCATCACAACTTGGTCAAAGTACATATTACCTTCTTACTTTATTTCAATGTCAAGGTGGATCTGATCATTTCTTATTAACTACAACATCAACGTGGACATTTACTGTTTCTAATGTGAAACAAAATTGGGTTGATGGTTAATACTCAAAACCATGGTCTGATGAAAATTCTGGAAAGCATGAATATCTATCCAGGGCTTCTAAAGGCAGACATCAGTAGTAGTAAGCAATGTGGTTGAATTTTTCTGAAGATTGGGCCAATTCCCAGAGTTTTCACAGAGAAATGGTTATTACAGCTAGAAAAAAAGTTTAAGAGAACTCAGACAGCATGCTTACGTCTCATAGATGGGGGAGGCATTTCTTAGAACATGACAAAGAAATGTAAATAAACTGCTTGGCTCCATTTTACCATACAGAAATAACACACAAACTTCATAGTTAACTGTACTTTGTTCCTATTATTGTCACTATGAAGTCTCTAAATACAATAAATTCAGGCACTGTTTTTGGTTTCTTGTTTCTGTCTAAGAAGTTTTCAGTTTTCACTTTAAATTGCTTGAAGCCCATTGCAGTCCAGTAACAGAACCCAAAAGCACAGAGGATAAAAAAATAAGAGCCTGTAACTTTCCTTCTTTTTTCTTGTTCTTTTTTTTTTTTTTTCCTTGATCATTCCATATCATTTTTGCTCTGGTTTCCCAGTTTCTGTGATTTCTATTTACTTAAGAAATTAGATCTCAGACATCAATCAGAACTGATCAGGCCTTTTTTTCTTCAAGCCTCTGGAAAAGTGAAGTGGAAGGAAGGTTTGAGGTCTGTGTTTCTATCTGGTCATTAATTTTTCCAATTCAAAGAAAAGCAGACAGACACAGAGGTAGAGATACTGTGGCAGATGTAGAGACACTCCTGAAATGAACACAGACAAAATCTGAAACTGAATGTCATCAAACCAGTGATATGGGTTACTATCAAGAAAGTGGCCCAGAATGTAGAGTAGTCCCAGAAAACAGATAGAAACTGCCTGTGACTTTCTGTTGATTTGCCATTGGGTAAAGTTAACTATTAGAGTGAAATACTGACTGCACTGAAGTTGTCTACAAAAGTCAAACTTAACTCAGGTACAAAACCTTGAAACAGATAGAGTCCACCATAAATGTTTTAGGGAAAGCTCTGCAAATGTTCTACCAAAGCTAATATTCATTTACAAGTTTTCCTGTGATGCTGAGGTATTGACTACAAATGTGTAAATAGAGATTAAAAAGTAGATGAGTTTTAAATTACTATTCCTAATGATACTGCATAAAAAAAATCCAGATTTCAGCTATACAATTCAAAGCCTAGCTACCAACCCACAGGCACGTGATGCTTTAAAAGTTGCTAATCTCTCTAGACATCAGTCCTGAGACATTCCACTGCTAAGTCATTTAGGGAAGTTGCACTGAAAGAGAGATCAGTCAGGCATTTTGCAAGCAAATTGTATAGTCAGTTTCTGCACTGTCTTGGTGATGAAAGGAAAAAAAAAAAAACCAAAAAAAAAAACAGGGACAGAAGCAGCCTTTGGGACAGATGAGCTGAGGTTTATAGAACATCTGCAACATGCAGGAGGTTTTCTATAGTGAGAGAATGTAGAGTTTTGATTTTGGCAGTCAGCACTGTTACTTTGAATTTCCCCACCAGCCTTTTTGCATCTACTGAGCAAAGCAAGTTTATGGAGCAGTGAGGCTCTGTAATATCAAAGCATGAAGAGAAGCTGGCAAAGAAGGTCATTTTAAGACCTAAGCCTACCAATGAAAGGAAATAACTTAAGAACCCAGGACCCATTCCTGGAGGTGCTCAAGGCCAGGTTGGATGGGTCTTTGAGCAACCTGGCCCAGTGGGAGGTGTCCCTGCCCTTGGCAGGGGGGGTTGCAACTGGGTGATCTTTAAGGTCCCTTCCAACCTGAACCATTCTGTGATTCTATAACCAAGCAAGCATGCCTTTGTTCTTCCCTGCTGTATTTTCCTATCATGATGATTTGTGAACCAGGAATTCCTGACCAGGAGGTGGTGTCCTTGTAGTTAGTAGTTGTGGATTCATAATTTGTCTTCATTGATTTATCCAGTTGCTTTTTGAATCCATAACTTAACTCCCAACCCTCTATTTCCAGATAATTTGTGATTATGTTAAGCAACAGAGTCCTAAGACTAGATGGGTTACCTCCAGGTCTCTCTACCAGGTATCTCCATCCCCCTCGAAAACTGGCCATTTACCTGTTCCCTCTTTCTCCGGTCTAAAGAATTATCTTCATTCTAGTGTTGCTTTAAGAGGCTCTGTTCGAGAATTTTATGCAGAGCTTGTTGAAATAATTGTGGTCACGATAAACTCCTTCCCAATGGCCTTTTACTAGAAAGAGTTCACTTCACAGTGCTTCCAACCCAGAAGCAAGAAGCATTTTCTCCAGGGCACTGATCATCCAAGACTAAGCCACGCATTGAGTATGAGGCACATCAGCCTCGCCTACCTTTCAAATGATGCTAAAAAATGACTGTAACCAATGTTGGTGCTGCCTTAGTGTGTAACGTAGGTACTTAGTGAGACAGGACCTTTTACCTGCCTGCAGAAGGAAGAAGAGCTAGTCAGAGGCTACAACATGATAAGCAAAGAGCAAAAAAAAAGTGCAACATAAAAACCATAAAAGTGACAATTCAGAGTACTCATAACCAACATGCATAGCTCATAACTACTGCGGCATATAAACAAAGTCAACTAAGAATGCAAACTGGCCTGCAAGTAGGCTGAAAAATATCTGCCTGTGGTAAGAAGTTCTATTAAATAATTATCCATAACACAGCCAAATAATAGCATACTGCCTAATAAACTGGTAGGTTATCCAGAAAATACTGCATAAAAACCCCAAACAAACTCTTGAGGACTGACCGCCATTGCGTAAATGGTAACTTTGGTCTTGCTAAGGATTTGATTACTTACTGTCTCTGCAATCACGTATTTCACTGCACATTTGTTTTTCACATGCCCAGTAGCAGAGATGTTTATTTAACAACTTTTTTCTTTATCTCTTGCTTCTTTTGTCACACGTCTTTCCAATCTACACTGTTGTTTTTATGCTTACATAAAATCAGTTTTCAGTGGGTGGTTTGAGCCTTTTCTTTCACAGGAGTAAAAGAAAAGAGAAGAAGTGATGTTAATTGGTCATATTTATTTTTCATACATAAACAGAAGTAGAATAATTCACCAAAGAATTTAGCAAAAGCATCTGCAAGAGTTATCTGTACATCCTTCAGATGGCATTATTGTCTCTTGCTAGACCCTCTGAAGTCATTATTACTACTAATTTTAAAATACAAAAAGTCAAAAAGTGAACAGTTTTCAATTGACAGTGAAGTGCAAAGAAGCTTTTCCTTTAACAAACAAGAAAAAAAAATCTAGTTTTCATGGTTTGGGGGAAATGGCTTAGAAAAGTGAATGAGTATATCTTCAGTTCACTCAGAATCACTCAGAATCCAAACCAGAAAATACCGACATTCTTTATCCATCACTGAATCCTTCTTTGCCAGATTAGAGACTAGTCTAAGTAATAAATTGACACTGGCAACATTGTTATGATCGTGATAGTTGAAAGTGACAAAGCCAAGAAATTGATGGCCCAATTTGGACAAGAACAGATTATGCTGTTTTCAATCTAAAAACTAAAAATGTGGACTAAAAATCTAAAATGTGGACTAAGCAAATCACTAGGGGCACAGAAACCTTCTGAAAGTTAACTTAAAGAAAATAACTATTGCAGCTTTTATGCTAGAGTTTTCCACTGAAAGCAAAAAGAGAAGTAAATGTCAGACAACTAATCATCTCAGCAGCAGGACAGTGGAATCAAGACAGCTAATTACAGTATACAGTGCCAAGAGCAGAACTCTGTAGAAATTCATATGTACAATTACCAAAGCAAATGTAAAAATATATACAGATCCTCCTAAGGACACTATAGCTGAAATCAGTTTTACACATACAGCGCAAGGAACAACAGTTGCAACCTTTAGCTCTTTAATCGATGAACAAGAGGAAGACTACTTTTATGGAATTACTAAAATATACGCATATATGTGAGCAATCTATCTATTTACTGTAGAGGGCACTAATACACACATATCCATGAAGTAATTACAAAATTTCAGACATAAAACTTAACAGAAGCATTCCCATATGAGTGCAAGTCATATATTTGCAGATAACATTTAAAGTTTACATCAGGCCAATGCAGTGAAGATGCAGACGCCATCTTTACTGCAAGCACTTTGCCTAATTAAGAGACATTTTTCAATTGAATTGTTTTAATTGGAGAGGATTTCAGTTCGAAAGCTCTCTTCACAGTACAAATATCCATAAATTCTTTCAAGCTTCTCAAAAACAGCAACTTAAATTTATAGCATACTGTGCAAAAAGCTCTTTCAAAAAGCAGGTTGTATTATTTCGCTATCTACATACAGCATTTTGACACTAAACCTAGTGACTTTTGCCTGCGACTGTGATTTTCTTTTATACTTTTAGTGACTAGTTCTGCAAGAGCTAACTTTTCATTCTGTACAGTGGTTTCCAACTTTTAGTCTTTAAACAACCTTCTCTAAAGTATACCTTTATAGGAGAAGTATCTATTACCGTTTAGCTTACACTTGCTACTTAGAGCTTCACATGCATCAGAAATTTTTAGGGGGTCTGGAAGTGAAAAGCAAGTTGAAAAGGAAGGCATAAGTAAGTGTTCCTCTTAAGGGAGCTGAAACTAGGGCATTATACCATCTTTCTGTTTGGCTGCAACTCTCTTGGTTTCCAGCAAGTGTATGCTGGCTTACTAGTCAGTACATATGTGACTCAACACTAACTGCTAACTGCAGACTATAGCCTCTTGATGAGTAAGCCTAATTTACAGGACCTGGTCAGGGAGAGCTCAGGTTATTGGAATATGAAGCTCGGAGGATGATGGAGGGAGAGAAATACCTTCAGGAAATCATTCACCTACTGCTAATGGAATAGCTTGTCTATTACTAACAAGGTTGGCAAACACTATGTAATTGTAGAAATGCAATATGTAATTACTAGTTTGGGTTGCATTAGCAAGCTTTTATTATAATGGTTGTGAGTTTGGATATTTTTCTCTATACATTTCATAGAACCATAGAACCACCAGGGTTTGAAAAGAGCTCCAAGATCATCTGGTCCAACCATCCCACAAATTTAATTCTGTACATTTAATTCTGTACAAGACAATATGTGAAGTTGGCCAAACCACAGCAAAGTATGTTGTGATCTTATCTATCTTTTACTTTCAGCTTCCATGTAATTAATTTAATGTAGAATCATAGAATCATGTAAGATCCTGAATTGGAAGGAACCCACAAGGATGATCGAGTCCAACTCCTGGCTCCACACAGGACCACCCACAAATCAGACCATGTGTCTGAGAGCATTGTCCAAACACTTCCTGAACTCCATCAGGTTTGGTGCCGTGACCACTGCCTGTCCCAGTGCCCGACCACCCTCTGGGTGCAGACCCTTTCCCTAACACCCAGCCTGACCCTCCCCTGTCCCAGCTCCATGCCGTTCCCTCGGGTCCTGTCGCTGTCCCCAGAGAGCAGAGCTCAGCGCCTGCCCCTCCGCTCCCCTCGTGAGGGAGCTGCAGGCCGCCATGAGGCCTCCCCTCAGCCAGCTCTGCTCTGGGCTGAACAAACCACGGTGCTTCAGCCACTCCTCAAACGTCTTTTCCTCTAGACTCTTCACCATCTTTGTAGCCCTCCTTTGAACACTCCCTAATAGTTTTATGTCTTACATGTATTAAGAATGTAGAATATGTATACATGAAAATGCATTTTTATGGACATTTGTAATTCATTTCAGAGCACTAACAGGTAGCTGAACATCGGTGCACCAATTTTTATGGGAAATTGTTTGAGTTATTTTCATCCAGTTTAAAACAATAGGATTGCTGCAAAGGGATTAACACAACAGGAAGCCCTTTCTTTCAGGTTGGACAACTCCAGTGAAAGTTCCTGCTTTACCTGACCAAAACCATATATTTGCATTTTGTATGGATCCCAATCTCAAGGCAAGTATCTGGTGCTCTTGTTTTAATAAAGGAAAACATAGCCAAATCATTTCATTTCTAACCCTGATTTCCATGTGACATACTTTTAGCAGTAATTATAGTGTAGTGAAACTGGACTTATTCATTTCTTCATCTAATTAGAGCAAATAAGTGCATGCCTGTAGCATGATCAGATTTTAATGGGAGCCAATAATATTCATTTTTGTATGTAACTATTCATTTAGACTGTAATGTGAGACTGATATTACTCATGTCATATGTGTGTAACTAAAGACAGACTGAGAGCAAAAATACCAGAACATACAAAAGATACCAAAACTACAATTGAAATTATATTATTACTTTAAAAATTAGGCCAGCTCATATTTGCTATAAATACTCATATATTTAATGCATAAGCACTACCTATGAGTGCAGCCCTGAGGAGAAGGACCTGGGGGTGTTGGTGGATGAGAAGATCAACATGCGCTGGCAATGTGCACTCGCTGCCCAGAAAGCCAACCATACCCTGGGCTGTATCAGAAGCAGCATGGCCAGCAGGTTGAGGGAGGTGATTCTCTCCCTCTACTCTGCTCTCCTGAGACCCCACCTGGAGCACTGCGTTCAGCTCCAGGACCCCCAGCCTAGGCAGGACATCAACCCCCATCAACCTATTAGAGTGAGACCTGAGAATGGCCACAAGGATGATCAGAGGGCTGGAGCACCTCTCCTATGAAGACAGCCTGGGGGAGTTGGGGTTGTTCAGTCTTGACAAGAGAAGGTTCTGGGGAGACCTTATAGCAGCCATTCACTACCTAAATGGGAGCTACAGGAAAGGGGGGGGGGGGGGGGAGGGGAGGTTACTCTGTGTCAGGGATTGTAGTGACAGGACAAAGAGGAATGGCTTTTAACTAAAAGAGGGGAGATTTAGGTTAGATATAAGGAACTCCTCTCCATGAGGTGGTGACGCACTGGAACCAGTTGCCCAGAAAATTTGTGGATGCCCAATCTTTGGAAGTGTTCAAGGCCGGGTTGGATGGGGCTTTGAGCAACCAGATCTAGTGGAAGGTGTCCCTGCCCACAGCAGGGGGGTTGGAACTGGGTGATCTTTGAGGTCCCTTCCAACCGAAACCATTTGATGATTCTGTGATTCTATGATTCTACCTTATTTGGTGCAAGACCCAAAGAAAAAAGTAAATAAAAAGACATCAATCTGTCCATAGCACAAGTCTAATTAAGTCTTTCCTGTACTGAAAATGTAATGGTATCTTTCATCCTTCTACACTGATAAGAGTATTCATAGCCCTTAAAGTGTTGCACATGCTTAAATAGGTCTTTAAGTTGGACCCCCTCTAATAGCTATGAATATCATACGAATATATCAGGCATGTGTGAGGGACTACAAAGTACATTCGCTATGCCATTTTATAAATAAAATAACAAATGGAAAGCTACATTCCTGAGGGGTAGAGAGGCAAGGACATTCTACTAGTTTTTAAGCTTACATCCACTTTATTAAATTTTCCTTCCTAAGTAAAACTTTTCAGAAGTATATCCACTCTCCAAATAAATCTCCAGTGCTGGCTGGTGAAGAATATGAGATTGCATGTTTCACTTTCTTACATGAAAGAATATATTAAACTAGGAAAATACAGATACATTCAAATCACTCTTTAAACAAGAAATCATACTATCATATACTTTTGCTTTCTGCCATTTCTTTGATTTCTCCTAGGAATTAAATGATCCTTCTGTGAGCTGGAGAGAAGAAAAAGCAAGGAACTATTTCTACAGGTCACGTACGCAAAAGTGAGGCACCATTTCTTTTAAAAATATTTTTTGTTTGTGCTTTGCTTCATTTTTTTCATGTTCTTTTTGCTTTGATGCACCTTTAGGTAGCAGAGCCTATGAGACGACAAACAATTTTTCCATCACTCAGGACTTCTTGTCTTGCAACAGCAATTGCTTAGCATAGGACTCATCTCATTACCTGCAGTTATCTAAAAGTTTGCGCCCAGACTGCCATTCATTTCCAGTTCCTCTATAGGCAGTGAAGGGAAACTGGAGCTTCCTAAAGCACATGCTGTACATCTGTCTTGAGCAACAGCCACAGGCATGGTGTCTAATCTCTGTTTATATCACTTAACTGATTTTTCAAGCTTAGACAAAATAAATCCTATCATCACCGTAAGCTTTTTGGAGGATAAACATTTTCTTTCAATTAGTAAATGAGAAATCTTTAAAGAACAGAAGCCTGCCATAGCTACATGTTCCCCAACAGGCGACACAGAATTCCAGTCTTTACATGCCCCTTTAAAATAGAAATATACACCTTTGTTTTTTTCCACATCCTTCTTTGTCACAGAATTCCTTATTATCTAGCTACAGATTTCATTCAGTAATGATTATATTGGAGCATTTTTACCTCCTTTTTATTGTTATCCAGAGCATATGAAGAAGTTCCTTGGGATAATATGTTACCATCCAAAATCCAGCTTCTGGAATCAACAGTGGAAGTGATGGCTGATCCTGTTTCCCAGTGTTTCACAAAAAGGAGATACAATCCTGAATCTGAAATAAGCCAAGTCAGTGAACAACTTCTTGCCAATTCTTTTTTTGGTTTTGCTAGTGAAATGTAGCCTATATATTGTATAGGTCATGCAGTCAAACCTACAGTAATGATTTCAAGTAAAAACAGTCCCAAGTGAGCATTTATGGTCAACTTCACTCTCGAGTAATTTCCTCAAATTGTTTCACGTTTTCCCTTTTTCCCTCTGTAAATTGGCACAGAAGAAGATACCCATACATATTACCAAAAGAGAGGACAAAGGTATTGATGATAAATTGGTTGATAGGAATGATGCTGTAGCATAGGAAGTCTTAAGTTAGATTATTTGTAATTACTATCTGTAATAATTATTATTTTTACTAAATTAAAATTCAGTCCTGCAATTGGTTCTGCACAGGTCATCCTTTCCCTAACAATTTATTTCACTGGTGTATTGCTACATAAGCATTTATTAAGCCAAATTAATTAGGTAATGATGCCTTACAAGAAGCCTCTATTTATGATTTTAGGTTATTGGAAACCTTTGGGACAGATTTCAGACAAGATCTTTTACCTCTCCACAGAAACCAGTTTGTTTGTAAGTTTCTTTTTGTTCTGTGTGTGTGAATATCAGTGTCCTCTGAACACTTCCTTTAGGAAGTCTGTGTAGAGTTAATTAATTCTTAAGACTAAATTCAGCAGCATTCTATAACTAGAGAAGTAAAGATATTCAGTCAATACCTATATTAAATGTACCCTCCAACATGCTTTTCCTGTGAGTTAAGTATAAAAAGCAGAACAGAAGAATTCTGTAATGTAAATGAGTGTCATGATTGCATACATCTGATGTTTTCATCGAGATTTGACATTTACGAAAATCCCACAGTAATCATACACATTTACTAACTTGAAGTTTTATCTGCTGAGTAGAATCCCAAACAACCTCAGAGTTTTAAATGAGGCCAATAAAAGGCTGACAGGAAGTTCAGAAGGGCTTACTCAGATAGTGAGCCAAGTAGAGATGGGGATGAAAAGCGTGGTCAAAGCAAGGTGGGAAAGCTAGAACTTGCCTGCTTTCAAGGCCGTGGCCAGCAGTTTTGCTTGGCCAAACTCAATGGATGGGTGCAATGCTGGGCAGTCAGGCATACAAAGTCAAGCAGGCACCTCTCCAGAGTGGAAAAGAGATAGCATACTATCACTGGCTTCTTGGAAGTTGCTCTTTCAGAGAGCATAGATGTAGCCAGTGAGAGCAGCTTTCAGAGACAAAGCAAGAGAGGAATTCAGACCTGATGTTAAGTTTTCCCATGTTCTCAAGAACTGATTAAAGTGTTACAAGTAGAAAAGCAATTCATGTTTAAATAAAACTTGCATATACAGATGTAGGAAATTGCCTGAAGCCCCAGCATCTGAGGATGAGGGTTAAAAGGCAAAATTCTGCATGCTAAACTAAGTCGTTTGGCATATATGCCAACATAATCATTTACCACAGTCTTTTACCACAATTCAAATGAGCATTGCATCACTCCAAGAGCAAAACTTTGACTTGTCACCACATCTCTTTTGGGACCTCATAAACATTCTGTCAGAATATTCTGCCTGGTGTAAAAAAAGGTGATCGATGTATTTTGTCTTTTAACAGTGTAAGCCGAAGCTCTCGAATCTGTCATATCCCTTTGTATACGTGAGTACAATGTCCTCGGGTTCTTTCTACTTTCTGCATTTTTGATTTAGCCCAAGCAACAATTGTAGATGATGCAAGAAGCAAGATATAGACTATGGGTTCTATTCTTAAGGTGTTTTCTGGTGCCAAGGGGGAGGGTGTGCTGAGTCTCCTCTGCTTGTGGGCGACTCCAGCCTTTTACCTGTAAAGTGTGAAGTAGGACCCATTATGTCCTCTTTGAAAGAATATCCCAGTCTGATCATTGGCATAGCCAAAAGCACAGGGAATGACAGATTTCAATGTTGTTTCTGCTCTTCACAATCCTCTTCTCTGCACATATGTACTATGTGCTGTCATTTGTTATGTGCTGCAAATTCAGCAAATGATTGCTTTCATCTTGGGATATGCCAAACACACAGGGCAATTCATCTCCACATTTTTTTCTTGTGGACCATTTTAATAAATAACTAGAATTTTGGAGTATGCAGTATAAGGTTCAGCTGCCTCCACCATCTGTTTTATGAATAATGTACATGTCTTTGATTTCCTTTCTATCCAAACAGTGGCTGTGTTGGTGCAGTAAATTTTGAAGACATTGACAATGCCAACGTAGACTTAATCATGTTTAACTGTGTGCGAACTTCAAAGCCTCGCTACACAAGCACTGCACAGTATGTTTCTCTTATTATCATGATTTTGATACTGCATCTTGAGTTCTTGTTACTTGGGAAAGGTAAAGAAAGTATTAAAGATCTAGCCTGGGTCCAAAAGAATTTAAAAACTTGGGAGGAACACTCCTTATAGTTTTGAATAATTTGAATGAGGTTCTGTTAACGCAGGAAGCACAGTGGATTTTCATGTTCAAGACTGAGCTTGAAAGTCCTTTTTAATAACTGAGTCAATAGTAAATGGCCTACAGTGCCAACTTCTTACAGTGATCAATGTAGGTCTATATAAATCTAAGGGACCTATTCAGTCTAGATACACAAAATTGCCCAAGGCAGCTCTTACAAAATGAGCAGAGAGATGTCTACTGAAATGATGGTATAACCAGTTTTATACATCTACTTGTGTTATGGTAAACTTAAATGCAACCTATTCTGACTCTATATGAATTTTTCATAGAACATTACAATCTGATTCTATACTGCATTGCATTAGTGTTACAGTTTCAAGGAAATCACAATCCTGACACCCAGCATCATGCTTTTTAACCAAAAATGTTGGTTAGGTTTTTCTTCCATTTTTTCAGAAATTCAAAACTTTTTTTTTTGTCTCCCCCCAGCTTTCAGGGAAATGTCCTTGTCACAGGAACATATTGGCAGTAGTTAACGAAACTTGTATGTTCACATATCCTTCCATCAGTGCTATTTTTCTGATGTTGAGGCTAGAGTTTCAAAATCTGGGAGCTGCGCTGTGGCCCAAGTGAACCTGACATCCATCTAGTACAGCATGGTCATAATGGCCCGACAGTAATTGACTGCCAGATGAAAATCTGTCCTCAGTCTGCATTATCCTGGGAAGTACAGGCTATCTGTGGTAACACCAGTGCAGTATACTGTCTTGGTCAAATGAAGTCATGATCAGCAGGCTCTGACGTAGGCTGGGATAAAATTGGAGTATTCTCTCACTTTTGCTGTTAATCTTGATAGACTAATTGCACAATCGAGGTTTAAGAACTGGGCAGGTATCTTTCCCTTGTTCTCATTCTAGAAAGGTTGTATGTGAAGCTACTCTGAACACGTCTTCTAGATCACACCCCAAAACACCCAACCTGTGTTTCCTACTGATGCTCAGACAACTGAACACAGGCATTCCTATAACTGCCCAGCAGCAAAAAAGAGATTTGTGTTACATCCAAGGCTCACGTGCTGAGGACATGGAAGAGAATGTTCTGAGCTCAGTGGGTCCCAGGAACTTCTGCTGACACCATTATGAACAGAGTTCTTACTTCCAAAAAGCTGTGTTTATTTTCAAACTATGGGATATTTTGATACTTCAAACACCTTTTTTTTTTTTTTTAAGTATTTATGAACAAGGGACTACAGCATTCTTTGATGTGCAGTATGACTTTTGGAACGATAAAAATGTGATTTTTAACTTCAGCCACTAGATGGCCGCCTAGTTTGCAAAAGTTCTGTGAATGCCATTAGGAACACCACATTAGTATTAGTTATATCACAAACTTTGGTATTGAAAGGTTTTCACTTTAAGCCTTTCCTAAAGTACTCTTAGTAGCTTGAGATGATATGAAGCATTTATTTGCAAACTTTTGAGGCAGCAAAATGTTGAAAGTAACAACATAATGGTAAGAGCTAAATATGGTGAAACAAAAGAGGAAAGAGACTGTTCTGTTTACCTCATCAGATTTTCTCTTTGCATAGGACTTTCCTTTTTTTTTCCTTTCAGTGATCTTGCATAGCCCACATGTGTGTGAAAACAACAAAGGAGATATGTCATTGGAGAAAGCAGAGGGAGAGAAGCTGCAAAAATATTTCCCTCAGTTCTGAAGAAAAGGCAGAATGCTGGGGCCTTACTCACATATGGCATTGTATGTGCTAAACGTCCCAGTTGCTGGGAACTGGCTTGGATGTGACTGCAATTTCTGAGCTCCATCTTGGTTCTGCTCACTTCCGTCTCACATCAGTTTCAAGGAGAATACCTATCCTTTTGCAATGCCTTACATGCTGCCACACTTTTTGGGAAAAGAACATCATCATCCTTCATACAGCCCTACACATTATGGCAGTAGGTTCACAGACAATGTAAGGTGTTGAGCATTGTAAGGTAGCCAAATTTGACCCATATTACTGCAACCAAACCTATTAATACCAAGCTGTGAATGTACCTAATGCACTCTTCTGATTGTTTTATCTCACCTCCTGCACGAGGCATGGTTTCTCACAGTCTTCATCTAACTTGCAACTTCTGCTTGAACTAGAACAGAAAATAGTAGAAAATGATTACTGAGAAATGTGCTTTAAAATACAGCACACATAGCACACACCATAGTACTGAACAGAGATTTCTGAAGTGAGCAGCGATATTAACCCTTAGTTCTGCCAGATCATGTAGCTGTTGCTGTTGAGCTTTGGAGAATAGAAGCTGATGTATATGCTGGGCTGCAAACAGACAGACATCTTGGCTGGAGCTATTTTCAGCATATAGTATCATAATGGATCTATAAGTTTGAGCAACAGGTTCTGTATTACTATCTTCAGTATTCTCCATGTCATTTTCTTGGTTTTTAGTGAGTAAGGCAATGAGTTTCATTGATTTCTGGCAAGAAGGAGACCAAGAGCTCTGAGACCTTAAAGATTCAGAAACCTCAAAGGTGTGAAAAACTCAACTCCACCTGAAAAATTCTATTCCTGAAAGGTCTTCGTAAAGTATATTTGTTCACTACGTCTATGACTGTAAGATATCAAGACTGCTATGATTTTAAGCAGAAGGAAGAAAAAAGTTAGAAAGAAGACATAAAAGTGATTCCTGTAATATATATTTATATTGTTTTGCTTTTTGTGTTTGACAGTAGTTCTGGACGGATATATAAAAGGCTTAAAGGCTACTAGACTCCCACTGAAATCTTAGACATATGTTAGATACATGATTTGGATTTAGAAGCATAAGTATGCTTTGTAAATCTGTGAAATGTAAAAATCTCTTTGCAGATAGTCACTTTCGCTCTTTCATGGACTAGCAGTTGCACTTCCTGCATCTAGCACTTAGGCAACAGCACTCAGGCAGTACTCAGGAGGGAGACACTCTTCTTCCTCAGACCATGCAAGAAAGTGGTTGCCAGCCAAATAATTAGCAAAGCTGAAACTTGCTAAGAGTCATCTGTCATGTTATTTTGCACAGACAAACAGGAAGAGTGGTGAACCTGGGCATGTTTTGTATGTTACCCTTGTGCCCACCCTCTCTTCCTTTTGGCAGAACAGGAAACCATCTTCTGTTTTTCTTCTTTTTTTTTTTCTTTTTTTTTTTTTAAGGAATTAGAAAAAAAGATAAAAGTCATGACTTATGCCACAGTTGAGCCTAAAAGCCTCCAGGATAAGATCATCCCTGTTTAAAGGCCCTGTGCATATACACAGTGCTCCAGATAATACACTGAAGTCCTTACTGTACAATTTGGAACTTTTACAGATGGGAATCTAGGTGGGATTAACTGGCTCGCCAAATCGCACTTAGATTTTATAGCACACTTAGGATTTAAACTTCATATATCCAGAGTCCCAGCCTGTGCCTTTTTTTGTTGTTGTTTGGTTGTGGCTTTTTTTTTTTTTCAGACTCTGATCTTTAAACTGAAACCGTGCTTTGCTTAAACTTCATTAGAAAAAATAATAATTAGCAGAAAATATTGGCCACACTTCTTAAAAGTTAGACTGAGACACAAGTGAAGACTTAGGAATTTAAATTGTCTCTTATCCAGCCTTTTATCTCTGTGATTCAGAAACAGAATGGCTGGAGCCTTTATCACATGTAAAAAGCCATGTCATAAGTGTTGTGACTCAGTTGGAAGGGCTAAATTTATAACTCTGGACTTATTAATCAAAACTGTTTATGATCTGGTGGCAGTCTAGGGTGATCAGTGGGAATTTCCATAAGGGAGCTGTGGAAATACATTTCTCAGGTCAGGCTCATCATCTTCATACTTAATCAAAGATCCTGGATGGTAATTTATTTCTTCTCATTCTTTCCCAGGCTTTCATTAAAGCCTGTCTTGGGGAAAGGGATTGATTGTATCATCTGTTGAGGTTTGTTCCAGCTCTGGAATGCAGCATCATTCTTAATATCTTTGGTTTGTGTATTGACTCCTAAATTTGCATTAGAATGAACTTGTCTGTCTCTTCCATCCTTCATAATCTTGTAATGCATGTCTAAAAGCTGCAATCATTCACAATCACAATTCATAATCATAGGACAGCTTGGGTTGGAAGGGACCTTAAAGATCACCTAGCAACAATCCCCCTGCCATGGGCAGGGATGCCACCCACCAGATCAGGTTGCTCAGGGCCTCATCCAACCTGGCCTTGAACACCTCCAGGGACAGGGCATCCGTAGCTTCTCTGGGCAACCTGTGCCAGTGCCTCAACACCCTCTGAGTGACGAATTTCCCCCTAACATTTGATCTAAATCTCCCCTCTTTTAAATAAAACCATTCCTCGTTGTCCTAGCATTATCTGACCAAGTAAAAAGCTGCTCTCCATCTTTTTTATAAGCACCCTTTAAGTATTGAAAAGCTGCAATGGGGTCTCTCTGGAGCCTCCTCTTCTCCAGTCTGAATATCCCCAGCTCTCTCAGCCTTTCTCCATAAGAGAGGTGCTCCAGCCCTCTGATCAACCTTGTGGCCCTCCTCTGGACCCTCTCTAACAGCCCCACATCTTTCTTGTGCTGGAGGCCCCAGACCTGGATGCAGGACTCCAAGTGGGGCCTCACAAGGGCAGAGCAGAGGGGCACAATCACCTCAGTTGACCTCCACATTTCTATAGCAGCACATGGATCTGGCTTTATTACCACAAAAATAAATAAATAAATAAATAAATTCAAATACATACTTTATTGGTTTTCATCTTTATTTCACATTTTTGATAGTTTTATTAAATCTCCAGTTCTGTTTCACTTCTTTGCCAAGGATGTCATACAAACATTTTAAATAAAAAGCTAGTCAAAAAAAATATGGAAATTGTTAAGAAGGAATACTCTGAAAATATCTTTTAAACATATTCCTACTCTAATAAAGTCTTTTTCACCAGTAGATCTCCAAAAATCTCTTATAAAGCATATCATGATCTCATTTTACTGCTCAAAGCTGCATCAACTGATCTACGTTGGTAAAGGACATGAGTCGCAGGCTTGAATCTTGTCTTTTCATGCCGTTAACTAGTAAGCTTTCAAAATTAATACTTCTATACTTTCATGTATTTGCATTGAATGTTCCTTGTGTAATTTTTTACAGGCATACTAGCCAACATACTTCCAGAGGCTCAAGGTGCATGTTTTGTTGTTGTATTTTTGAACTCACTATTTTTTTTGCATAGTTTCTTTTTCTCGCATGTTTTTTATTTCCTACTTTCTCATCTTGTCTGCCCACTTTAAACTCTCTCCTTGTATTTGCTTTCTTTTCCTTGAAACCCCTGAAGTACAAATTCCACTGGAATTAATGAGTTGAAGATATTTGCTTAACAAGATTTCTTGAACAGGATGGAATTAGGTATGTGTTCATATATTTTGCAGTACTGAGACATCTGCTATTTTGTTTTAGAAGACTCTGGAATCTGAAATGATTATTCCTATTTCCCTTGGTCTGTTGTTGTTTCTTACTGATTTGATTATTAATTATTTGCTTATACTATTTATTCATTTGTAAGAACTGAAAAGCACACTTGATTTTGTATGTCACATAGCTAACCATATACCAGGTAGGGAAGCAACTGAGAGCTAAAGAGTATGTTTTGTGCAGCCAGGCTTTTGAAAATAGCTCAGCAACCACACTTGAAAACCAGAATTCAGAAGGAGCTCACATTCTGGGTGTATGCTGATTGCTAAGCTCCTGTGTAAATCTGGCCACAAACACCACAATGAAACTTTTAGATACTGAGCACTTGAAAAATCTGGTATGTAACTGCTGCTTCAACCCAAATTTGTATCAAGGAAGAGGCGGATAGTCAGAATTCAGAGGAAACACTGTATTTTCAGCTCCCTTGGGCAAGTTGCACAGGAGAGGAGACTTTGCAGCACAGCTACAGTGACTTTCAGGAAGGCTCAGATGGCTAAATTCTCTGCACACTTTTGACTTCATCTTATTAATAAGTGAAAATAAGCAGTGACCCAATCATTCTTTCTTGTTATTAACAAATACTTTGAAAAAAAAAAAAAAACCTTTCTTATTCAGAAGTGCATTTTTAAATCAGTAATTTTGAAAACCACACAGAACTTGGGTTTACTGCATCATATGGATTCCCAACGTAATCATCTGCTCTTCTCTTTTTCTTAAATATCCTCATCAGTATGTAATTTTGTATAATCCTCCTCCAGTCCATAGTCACCAGCTTTTTCCTTCAGTTGACCTCTTCCCCATTCAACTGCTGAAGCAAGGTTATGCTCGATGTGGTATTTTAGTTCTGCAGGTGTTTTAAGGGTCAATGGAAAAAAAGCCTCCCACGCTGGTGATGGGGATTTCCTCTGTAGCATTCATGGGCAGGGCTCTGGTAAGTGCTCAGCCTGACAGACGCAAATAACTCTCCTTCTTGGCGTTGTTAGTACTCCCTTACACCCTCTATGTGTTAGAAGTACTTAGTATAGTAATAGTGCAGTACACGTAGTGCATTCCAGCATACACAGCAACAGTTCCTATCAATCATTATATCTGCCTCGTCCTCTTCTCTTTTGTGTGTCTCTTCTATTACAGTACAGCCACTGCTTGGTTTCCCACTGTGGTACTTACTGCAACCTCTTGAAATGTGACAGAAGTTAGAACAGAGATTACATTTTCTTGTTCCACATTAAAAGCCTCTGCCTCCAGAGTTAAACAAAAATCTGGCCGTCATTTGCATTTTAAAACTTGCTACTTATAATTCATCGGCTTTCATAATACTCAGTAGAGGGCAGTGCTTACACAATACATGTGCGATCTACCAGAGTGCTGTTTTCTCAGCAGTACTTTTGAAGCATCAGCTGGTTCATGCTTTTAACACTGATAAAGCAGATTATGCCACTTACTTCTGAAAGATGAAGGCTGAGGAAGCTGAAGTGACTTGGCCAAGGCCGTGGAGGTTCTCTGTATTGGAGAGAGACTAGGATCTGACCAAAGTCCATTTCTGGGAGCGGTTGTTTGAAATGGGTACTTAATACACACAGTTTCCAGGAAGATAAAGTCCTAAGTGTTTCAAGTCCTGGTTCTTGCGCAAAGCTGTTCTCTGAAACTATCCTTTATTCTCAGTTTCCCAAGCACATTGGGCAAAATGCTACTATCACACCAGTGTATCTGTAGTGACTTCAGTCATATTTCTTCAGTGTACAGTCAGCTTCCAACTGACTGTGTGCATGCATCCCTTATCATTTCAAGTTACCACAGAAACCTCACAGGCCACAATTAGCTGGGGACAGGACCCTCTGCTGCCTTGCACCTTGCACAGTCATTTACATGGACTGCCTAAGAGCTTTCCCACAATGTGTCTGTTCTTCAGAAACTGACAGCTTGTCCACCATGTACGTATTTTTAGTGGTTTTCCAATTTGAGTCATTCAGGGGGTGGCAGGAACGGGGCGGGGGGGGGGGGGGGATGGGGGCAAGGGCGGGATGCTTAAATATCCTAATTTGACGTTTTCCAAATTAGATTTTATTGCTGGCTTGAATTGATTTCTTGTTTCTGAAAAATAGATACATTTATACTAAAAAAAGGGCTTGAAAATGTTGAAAAACAATTAAAATTGTCTGAAATTGTAGAAACAAAATGGTCTATCTCAACCTGGTCCAAAATATTTCTGGGAAATCACCATTTGGGTGTTTTAATCTTTTTAGAAATCTCAAATCCTTTTGTAAATTCCCTATACTGCTTTGATGGCTGAGGGAGAAGGGTACGAAATGCAGCCAAGAGTGCTCTGTTCAAAAATCCTGTTGGTACCATTCTTCACTCTACGTGGATCACCTTGTTTTGACTTCACAAATTCTCTCAGGTATATTCTTTCCCAACACTGGGTCTGTATGCATTGAGTTTCTTGACATAACATCACATCAGAGGTATTTTTACCATGGGTTATTCTACTTGGCAAATAGGATCATGGAGAGAAAGAGGAACCTCAAATGAGTGACATGTAGGTCTTCCTGCCAGGGAATTTGAGGTGGAAACCAGTTGCAAGTCTTACGTATTGTGAGTGAGACTTACCCGTTTTGTAATTGCACTGACCAGAAAAGCTAATCAATGATTTTATCTGGTGATTTTGTTCTTTAGGATTTATGAAGCAATGTTTCTAAGAAAGAGTAGGATGTTAGGAACTCTTTGCTCTTGAGTGCAAGATACGAATCTTCAGGGCTGCTTTCATGAGACAGAAATTTTGCACAACAAATTTGCATGCCTCACTCAGTTGCTCAGGTTGAAGTTCTAGATCCAAGATTTTCAAGAATTAAAAAATGATTTGAGGCAATCTTGATTTTGCTCCCCTAAAGATATCTGGGTTGCAATTTATGTGGCAAACCTGGGCATCCAAACCCCATGGACCTTACAACATCTCTTTCAGCTGCTGCTTCATAACAGTATGGATCTTCTGTGGGTCCTGTACTGTAGAGGGATATCTCAGGTACCCTAAGGCATCTCAGGTGTTTCTGTCAGTGTAAGCAGGTAACTAAATTAGATCAACAACGTTTTTCCTAAAGACTACTAGGAAATAATCTTCAAAGACATCCAGAGTTGGACATACAAAACAGAAATACACCAAAGCAGAGGACATTCAGAATCACTACGTTTCACTTGAAAAGTCTTACAGCTTATTCAGCAGTTAGCATAGTATGTTTCCTACCATTAGGACTAAGCTGCTAGGATGATAACAAGGAAGTATATGAACAAGAGAGATGTCATGGTTACAGAAAGAAAGCTTGATGACGACAGCATAACCACAGAGGAGTTTTATATGTTGCCCAGTGGTAGCCTGGCACTTAGTTGTTTTCTTTAGCAGCAACAATCTAGTTTAGCAGCTCACCGGAGAAGACACACAAGAGCTAGACAGCACGATCCAAAAACAAAAAACCAAAGGGGTATTTTTTTAACCTCAGTTTCTTCTGCTTTATCACATACATAACCGCAGCACATTTTTGCATCTTCTTTGCAGGTTCCCAGGAGAGCAGCTGCTTTACTGTAGTCTAAGCTTTCTTACTATCCTGGTACTTTTGGCTTCTCTCCGCACATCTCTCTTCTTTCAGAGCTACATCCTTTCCACATGTTGTGAAGCCAACAACTTCTGTGAAACCTTTCTAACAGAGAGTCTAGAACAAACCTTCCCCTTTGGTCATCTCTCAGGCTTGATTTTTGGGTCACATTTTGTCATTTATTATACTTTTCTCTATTCTTCTTGTTTTTCAAGCTTTAAACATCAGAAGATTTTATCAATCAGATGCCTCACAGTGCTTAATGTATTTGAATATCTCCGCAGTTGTATAGTTATTATGTGAGTTAACTCCTAATAGGCTCATAAAATGTTGCAAGATAATATGGGACTTCTTGTTGCGACCTCTTCTCTGCAATGCTCACACAATTTCAAAGAAATCAATGGAATTTCTTTATTACATGTGAGAGATATATCTTTATTATAATGCATTGCCAGAGTAGTAAAACTATTTACAGCCTGACTCCCTCAGAATGATACCACATTTTCAAGTTTGGTTTGGCTGAATGCATGGCCTTATACTCACGCACACTAAATGTCTATTGAGTACCTCAGTGGGATCCCTGTGTATGGAAATGAATTTTTCTACACAACGTTACTTCATCTGCACATAACCTGTCTACTTTGACATGAAAAGGCAACTCTGTCTGCAAGCCATTTTGGCTAATTCTGAAAACATGTTTCACTTCTGTACCAGATTTTCAGGCCTGTTTTTTGCCATTGTGTGGCTGCTGTCAAGACAGACAGCAGGTCTGTTACTTGCTCAGCCAACTACTTGGGGATTCCCTATAGGGAACAGTTTCCTAAGTGCTACAGAACTGCTGTACTGATACTACAAAGCCATCTTCTCCAGAGAGTCACACACAGTATGCACACATGCAGTGTGATGCAGGGAATGTAGCAGTGTGTGGATATATGGGCTTGTGTAAGGTTACTCCAAAATTATTATTATTATTATTATTAGTAGTAGTAGTAGTAGTAGTAGTAGTAGTAGTATTAAAATTAGATTGTCCTTCTGCCAGCTGTGGGTGCAGACTACAACATCTACTGCCAATGCTCCTGTGACAAGTGTAGTCCCTTGTAACTGTGGTAGGTCAATACAGCATTTTGTCATTACCTCCGCTATTCTGGTGAGGAATTTCAAAGCCAGGTTTTGTAGTACACAAGTCAAAGAAGTATCTGATAAACTGCATCTCCCACATATGTCCAGTTTTGCATCCTGTGCTGAATTTAGTTGCAGAGAAGCAGATAATCAGCTGTACTGGAACAAATAGCTCTATGCACTTTATAATTAAACGAACTGTTTATTTTTGCCCAGAATACAGCAGAACCAAAAAATATCTAAGATTATTTACCATTCACGTTGTCAAATAACCCACGAAAAGTAATACAGGTGAGGTTTACAATCTCAACTATTTTCTTGATTCAGTGGATGAAACAGCTTGCCATGGGCACTTACCCCCGTATGGGGAGGCTGAATGTGTTTATAATTCAGTGGAGTCCTATTTTGAGCTGTCAGTATAGAACAGTACTAATGGTACTCTCTGAATAACTGTGCTGCAAAAAAAGCTGTCGTATTGGAGTATTAGAATGTTTTATTTTTAATCTTCATGGATTATCATTCTGTATTTATACCTATTTATTTATTTATTTATTTGGTATTGGTCTATCTCTGTTTCATCTTCCAATTTCTAGTAAAATTTTCTGTTGTTATACCTCAGATAAGCAGAACACTTTCCTTAGCCTCTTTAAGAAACTTTCTTTTTAGATTTCACATTAAAACTTAGGTTCAGAATTAACAAAAGGGTGTAGTTTTCCAGAATTTTGAACATACTGTCTTAGTCCTCTAGTGCACTCAAGCTAAATTTTAAGTTGATGTATCTTAGCAGTGTTAGTAATGTTGCACATACATGTAAATAAATTCTAGAGGAAATTTAGAATCACTTTAGAATCTTTAGAATCATTGGGGAAATCACAAGAAATCACACCTGTTGGCCTAAAGCCTACTATCTCAATTCCTTTTTTAATGGGGAATGTAATATCAGCTAAATCTATATCACGTTAAAAATATATATATATATATATATTTCCTTGCTTTTTTGTGAACCACATGACCCCATATTTTCTTTGACATGAAGTGATGAAATGTGGCTTATGATAATGAATGATCATACAGATACTCCAAGTACCTAAAAAAATTTGAAAAAAAAAAAAAAGAGATATTGCCATATCTAACACAAGGGTTTGGGATCAATCAATGAGATAAGTATAATGTTGTTTTACTTATCTTGAAGAAGCTATGCCAGTTTATACATTTTAAGGATTACTCATATTATGATGAATTTTTACCCTGTCCATCTTTGATAGAGAAACACTAGTTATTTCAAAACTGATCTGTAAGTCATATTCCAAGCCTGTAGTCATTTAATTTACTCTTCCTTGCCCCACGCTCTCTAACTTTTTTTTTTTTTCTTTAGCACTCCAAATATCCCTGGATACACTGGCAAGGTTCATTGGTCAGCAACCCACCCGGCAAATTCTAATCTTCCATCAACATCCCCATCAATAATTGCACAAATGCATGGGTAGGTATGAGGTATATTTCTCAGCTTGTTCATAAAGATTACAGGGAAAATCCTAATTACATTTATTTAGTTAAAGAACAATTAAGTGTTAAGTATGACATTCCCTTGGCTTAAAAAATGCAGAACAGTTGGCATCGGATCCCACCACATTATTGACGTGGTAATCTGAAAGCATCTTGAGATTTTTTAATTTTTATGGAATGTCATAAAGTATGTATGGGGAAGGTATCTTAATACGGTAAATCATGGTTTCTAAATGTTTCTACATTGAGATGTATTTTGCCTACCTATGGTGGCTAAGTCATGGCTTAAGTGACCTTTTTTTTTTTTTTTTTTGATAGATCTGTGTGTTCTGGAAGATGCCCATGAATGCCAAATTAAAAAGTCCCAAAATAAAACTGTGTGGTATGGCACTTCCACAACGGTGTCACCATACTCTCATGAAATGGGCATTTGCTATACAAAAATAGTTGTTAAAAATGGGTGGATTTACTCAGAAGGCAGTGAGATGCCATCATGCCATACCCCCACATTTAGGCAGCCCAGGACCCTGTGACTATAAAATCATTGTTCCCTCACATCACTTTTGTGACTACTTCATGAACTGAATTAATAATCTTTACTCTTTCTTGGCCTGCTCAAGGCCTGTTAAAACTATGGGCCACATTTCCGAAGTATGTAAGTGTTTAACTCCTCTTAATTTAAACAGAGATGGACACTTCAGAACAGGTGAAAAACCCCAATCCTTTGGTGAGAACAAAGAACTCCTAACATAGTCATAGGTCCAAACCAGCTTTTCTCCCAGCTTCAGAATAGCTTAGTAATTATTTGTGTCCCCTCCCTCTTTTACGATATTGTGTTTTCTCTTTAGATTCTGATTTCTTATTTTCCAGAATGATCTAGGACATGGTGACACTATCCAAGTTTCCATGTATTCCTGATATATTTATCTTCCATTAAATGGTTTAATTGGTCTTAGGATTCTGTTCACAACACGTTTCAATTCTTTTTAACACTGCCAGTGAAAAGTGTCCAGAAAAGGCTTGAGAAGCTTTAGGAAGCTGCCTGGCTTTTGAAGAATTTCACCCTGTCAACTATTTCATTGTTGTGCAAAATGCAATGCACTGACTTCCATTTCTGCTATCCACCATGCATTCACTTCAGCTCTTTTTCTCTTGTGGTTAGACTTAGAAAATAGGTAGTCACCTGTAGTCACAGTCCCTGTTGACAGGGAATGAAAATACGCAACAGTCTCGAGGCTGTATAGCCTAATAAAGCTGAACTCAGAGCAGCTCAATGCAAGAGTAACTTGCTTGTAAATGTCAGACAATAAAAAGGCAAAGGCATCTCAGCAAGGATCATCGACAGGCTTCAGACAGATACCAGATTTCAAGAGCAAAAAGACAGATGCCAGTGCGATCTAAGAAAGGAAAACACATCTGTTACTTCATTTTACTTTCTACAGGTGTTACTGTGGGTGTAGTTCAAAGTGGATGAATTTTGCTAGTTTTTGGTGGAGAGGAAGAGTAGGGTTCTTGTTTTGTGCTAATGGAGTCTTTCTAGAACCAGGACAGAATCCTCTGACTTTTTTGAAGGTCACACCCAGAAACTGCAGACCAGCTTTTACCACACTCTTTCTGAGCTGAATGGCACCTTCTCCTGAGATTAGTACCCCTGGCTGGAAAATTGCAACAGACATTTTTTACTTTCTCTGCAGCTACTTTGGGAGTACGATAGTGTTCACTGACTTAAGGTGGAGGATTATATCACTCTGTGAAACTGCTTTGTAAAAGTATTACAGATGCTGGGAATCTCCCTCCCTCTCCCCACCCCAACATTATTTAGTGATGCCCATAAAACAGAGATACTTAACATTTGATATTTTCCCTTTGTAAAATAAGTGATAAAAATCCTGTTAATTTTAGTGGTCACAGGTCAAGCTAGACTATAGTGGAAAGGTGAAGGGCAGAGAGGTTATTCCTGGAAATTGGGGTCAGACTATACCAATTCACTTCTATATGGGACATTCATGTGGGACATCATGTCATTCTTACTGTTTTTTAAAATGGCAACCCCTTATTTTCTCGCTTTGATAATTCTCCAGTCATGACCGTAATAAACCTTCAGAAAGTAGCAAGTGATTGTATGTGGCAGATATTTATATAGCTGCTTTATTTGACATGTCTACAATATATGGTCAGTCTCCTGGAGACAGTTATGGGTATCATTGAGATTTGCTTTTCTACTGCTAAAGTCTAATAAATGTTCCTGTGAAAAGTATCAGTGATATCACAACAGGCAGCATGCAACCACTTCTGTGCTGTATTTCTATTGCATGGACCTTCCATGCTATGTGGTACAAAGTTGTTTATACTTGTTTTAAACATTCTGAACTCAATGGTGTTGCATAGGATATAGAAATAGAACATCAGAAATACGGTTTCTTCAAATTGGAATATTAATGGTATTTTTATATGCCAAGCTTTATTGCTGTATTGTGTTTTTATTTCTAGGTAATCCCCAGATGAAGTCAGAAAATAAGGTTGCAAAGTTTTTTAGTGCAGTTAAATTCTGACATCGCTGTTTAGCTTTTTCATAGGAAGGAATATTTTATGTGCACCACCAGTTGTATGACCATGTCTTGGGCTTGCAGTAGTTAATATAAGATAGCACTGCATTTCATTTGACTTTAGAGAGGAGGGCTGCACCTTTTCAGCAAGTTGTTTTGGAGTTCAAGAGTAATTTTTAGGTTAAAATATCTCTATATTTATTTATTTATGTATTTATTGGAGACTGAATGAACACAAGGTTCTGTGGTCAGTTCTGTGTCAGCCCTACTTCTGATTAGAGGTTTTGCAGCTGAGGAGATACACTACATAATGATGTAGTTATAAGACTACTTATAGTGCTTCTTCCTGTAAAAAAATTAGAAGAGCACAGAAGTCTAGTGTAAATTGTTCCTTCTCAGACTGTCCCCAGCATATTTTCTAAACCCCACCCCAGTACTCTGTATCATGGTGACTGGGCATCTAGAACAGGCTTTGCCCCGCCATCTCTGGGGCAAATGGGCATAAGTCTTTATGAAGAATGGAGTGAGGGGGAAGAAGAGGGAGTGTTCAGCAATATGAGAATGTGTTTTAAAAGTCTTTCTTTTTCTCTGTCTTTTTGTAACTACAGGTACATAGCAAAACATGGAAGCTCATCTCAGTATAATCACCAGGGACCTTTTTCACAAATGATGACTCCAGTTAGTCCTCAGAATTCTTTCAACAAGACTCAGCGAGAAACTGTTAGAGTTTAAAAAGTGTCAGTCTTTTTTACCAGCCTAAGTGAGCCTTAGTGCCCAATACTGAGGAAATGTGTGAAGAGGTGTGGATGCTTTAAATACAGAACAAAAATAAAATAGCAAAGAAGTGTGTGTTTGTGGTAGTCCTTATTACATTATTCTCATATTTATGACTTACTAGTGTTGACAGTTAAAATCTTATTAAAAACATGGGAAGTTTAAGTCAAAGGCTTGAAACTTGCTCTCTGTATTGGATCACCTTGCTAACTAAAATAGAAAATGATGTTGTAAAGGTTCTATCAATTGACACATATATGTATGTGGAGAGAGACCCATACAAACACATGTAGAGACATCTATATACATGCATTATTAACTAAAAAAATATTACAGAGCAGGAGCCCCTCTCACCAGATGTCCTAAGTGTGCCTTGCAAAGATTCTTAAATGTTACAGAACGAGATTTTAATTTTTAAAAAAATTAAATACTGCTCTGTGTGTAGTAGTAAACAAAAGGAGCCAGGTTATGTTCATTGGTCTGGAAGCTAATTAAGACTGTGTGACCTGCATCCATGCTTAAACTCTCTCATGCTTAAACTGAAAGCGATTAAATAGGGAGGATGGAGTGCCAGTACTCAGGCCTGTGTTTTGATACTATTTTATTTTCTGGTGTTGGTGTAGCCAACATGAGGGAGTTGCACCCCTGAGAAAGAGAAGACCAAATGCAACTTTGTAGTTGGGGAAGTTCTAATGCGCTCCTGGGGCCAAAATATTCTAAACAGTTTACTGTAATTTGAACAGCCTGGCAGCTTGCTCAGCAGTTTCTGTCTTGAGGTCTCTGGTGAGTTGTATTATCCAAATCATCTATATATCTATATATACGTATATATCTATACCTATATCTATCTATCTACCTATCTATCTATCTATCTGTCTGTCTGTCTGTTTGTCTATCTAATCTACTCAGTTACCTCTCCTGCTTGTTTTTTCTCCAGAGGGCTTATGAGGGACATATGTGTGCAACAGATTTGTAAGAAATAGCTTTTTCCACAGTTAAGGGCTTTCTGTGAATGGTTATAAAATGTACCTATGGCAAAAGGCCTTTTCAAGAGCAGAATGAAGACTCAGAGGGAATACTGAAAGGTAGGGAATATAAGCCACAGAGCTAGAAGACAGCAAATCCACAGAAAAGAACTAACATCCATCAGTAAAAAGGCTAGATCCTCGACAAAAACAGTGGAAACTGAGCACCCAAATACCTGATGTTGCTATGCAAATCTGAGTCATACGGGATATACAGGCCCCTAGGGAAAGGAAGCTGGCAGCTAAGCAAGGAAAGCACTGACACTAAGGTATACCATTTCTCCTAATAAGACTGAAGCAGATTGTTTATCCGAAAGTAGAGCAGAAAAACTCCAGTTCTTGAAGTGTCTGACCCAACACAGATACTCTGTCACTTCTGGCTGCCTGCATTTCCATTGTGCAGAAATCACTGATACCAGAATTTTTTAAGGAGAGGCTCTCATCCAATCCAAGTTTCTGTATGCATTAAATTAGAACTTGCTTGTACACATACAAAAGTAAAGCATATGTACAGGTACAGGAAGGATGCAACCTGCTTTGGCTTTTTGTGCTTGTCTGTTCTGGAGCTGCACATGTAATATAAGTCAGTGAGCATTTTAGGTGACAACGTAGTCTTTTCTGCAAATTTGGTTTACTATGTCCTATTAAATTGTTATGTACCACATAAAAATAATTGCATTTTTTTTACTGGATACAATGGCTATGTTATATGCTTGAGAAGCACTCAAATCTTTCAGAGCCCTAACTGCAGCACAGAGTGATCTGACTTTGGGTAAGAATCTAGGAACTGTCTTTGTGCAATGTGATGCAGCATCACAGCTATATCTTGAACAGAAACTTAAATTCCATTCAAACTAGCAGATGAAAACTGATTACATTTTAAGCCAGCAGTGGGCCGAGAACATTGACTGCAAAGAGAGATGCCATCGCTTGAGTAAGTTCAGATTGGATGCTTTGTATAAAAACATTTTACACATAGCGTAATTAAAGAATAATAATCTAAAGATATAGGAGTTATATTTAAAATGGGACGGGTTTTCAGCCGGATAGCTCAGCATAGTTTGCTCTGAATTTAAAGATTGGGCAAGAGTCAGAATCTCTACATTTTATGAGTGAAAGATGTGTGTTAGAACTCCATTACATAAATCAAAATTGTAAAAAAACACTTCTCCATATCTCCATACTGCTAGATCAAGCTGAGGAAATTCTAAAAAATAAACAGAGGGGAGGAAAGGCATTTTTAAAAGTTAGTATCTAGTTACTTTCAGTTTCTCTGAGGCTTGAACAAAGAGCAACAATCTCTTGGGCTTAAACAGCACATGGAAGGGAAATGCTTGTATCCAAACTACAAAGTCCCTCACTTCACTTAAAATAAACCAATTAAAGCCATAAAAAGCATGTTTTCAAACTGTGTTTTTTTTTTCCCCTGAAGAAGTTCTTATGATTTTAACAAATATATATTTTCATCCTAATTGTGTAACCAGGTATTGAAACAGAGGATCTTACAAAAGTAGCAGTTAAAAAGTTATGTGACATTTTCAGTATAAGGCCAGTTCCTGCTTCTACTGGCTGCAGTGGCATTGCTTCTCTTAGTAAAGATGGTGACTTTTGACATTATGTCAATCCTACGAATAGCACAACTTGATTTAATCTTAACCCTTCTGGATTCATGTGATTCATAGTATCGTGGACTGACTGTTGTTATCTTTAAGCTTTATGCCTTTTCTAAACTATCCTAGAGAGAAATAAAAATAAAAATAATAAAAAATAAATAAAATAATAATAATAATTTAAAAAAAAAAAACAACAACACCTAGAATATCCTTTCACTTGAGGCTCTGGCATAGGGTATAAAGTAAATGAAAGAAAATTGCTACTGAAGAATCTCAGATTTTCCTCCAACTGGAAACCATAGAACAAATAGTTTAGTTCATGGGACAACTGCTTCACATATTTTAAACACCTTGCTGGATCATAGATGTTGTTAATCTATATACGGTCCTCATAAAGCAGACAAATTTCAAGTCACTAAAAATCATTTTTGGATCTATTCCTTTGAGTTATAGCATTGACACCTAGATGAACAGGAACAGACGTGGCTTCCGCTGTGTAGTAAAACCACTGAAAAACAATGCTGCCGTGAGAGAACTGGTTTCCTGGGTAGAATTTATTTGGTTTTCCTTCTACAGTCTTCTAAAGACTTGTAAAGGTATAGTCTTCTAGAGCAGATCATTTACACCACACAAAAAGTCACTACATCTGCAGCTTGTTTCACAGAATTTCTCCTCACATCAAGCAAGCTTTGGAAGTGAATTGATTTGAAGTTGTTTTGTGTAAAGTAGTCGTTAGCATAGTGACTGCTTTTAATATGATAACTTCAATGCGCATAGTAAATAAACTTGTCAAACTATTCTTTTTCTTTCTAAATATCTTTAAATAAAGTCTATATAATATCTATATATTTTCTATATGCATATCTATTAAAAACATTCAAATGCATTTTTGCATTATGGTGAATGGAATAATCACCAAAAAATATGACAACGTTTTGACATGGAAAAATAAGCTACATTAAAAAATTATCATAACTCTAACTGAAGTTTATATTCTTTTAAAACTAGATCCTTTTCCCTCTTACTCCTTTCCAGTAATGGAGCAGAAATACACATTCTGAAAAATTGGTTTCCTTTGGTTTGTTTGTTATTTTATTCCTAATGCTTCTCATCTGCCATCTAGTAAAGGTCATAGAAATATTAATGTACTTCCAAAGCAAGAGGACCAAAAAGCTTAGCTTTCAACATAGCTTAGAGTATGGTGATGCAAATTGCAAAAAATCAGTGGCCTGTATCTTCTCACAGAATTATTTAGTAATGAATATACCAAGTGAAAGAGAAATGTCTGTTGGGTAAACAATACACATAAACAACTTCATGGTAGGAAAATAATATAATATAAAAAGGCTGTGGTGATCCTAGCCTGAAATCTTGAAAATGACTGGAGAAAATAAGTACTTACAGAAGAAACAGAAAACAAAAGCCTGTAATAACTGTAAACTTTGTTTTGTTTCACTGTAGATAGAAGCATTTTTTTGTTGTTTAATAAAATACAATTAAAAACAGAAAAACATCATGACCAAGTAGAAAATTTGAGCTGCTTTAAGTAATTGTTTAAGAGATTAAGTGATTTACTTGGAGAAGTTTTGTGGAGCAGAGGAGAAAACAAAGTTTAAGTGGGGTATTGCTGTCTGATTGTGGCTAAAAGTCCCTTGTTGTGGGTCTCAACATCTCTCAGCTTCTTCCATCTTTTCTCTCCGCACAGCAATGCCAGGTTCAAGGACCTTGTCGTATGCTTTAGGACTGCATTTTCCACAATGTGAGAGAATATAAAGCAGTGGTGCAAAATGCGTATCGAGGCATTCTAGATGTGATTGTCCCCAAAATACTTACCTATCCTATCCTGTGACGCAGGACAGTTGTTTATCAGCTAAAGCACTGCCCCTTTGTACTTAAAAAATTAATTGCTGGTTTTGCAGTAAGGACTGAGGACACTCCTTCCCCTGTGAATACTCCTACTCCTGTTGAATACTGTGAATACTTCTTACCATCTATTGATAATAAGTTAAGACTGCATCTCATATCTTCTTCAAGTAACAGCAGCTCTGAGGTCAGTCTAAGGCAATGTGTCTCAGCAAAGTCTGAGAAGGAAAATAACCACCCAAATCACCCCTTCATTTATTAAATCTGATTTTCATGATTTTTGTTGGTGGTTTCTCAGAGAAATAGAAACCAGGCCTAAGTGTAGTTGCTTATGGGACCTGACAAAGCCATTGCTGCTGCTGTGTGCATATTACTAAGTCTAGTAATGAGTATATGTATTATATTTATGGCATCTCTATACATATAGGCCCTTAAAGTCAAAGACACCCACTTTGCAGTGACCCATGGCCCTCTCTCTGCTACCATTAAAAAGATAATCAGGTTCTATCTCTAAATAAAAGGTATTGTACACCTCCCTGTTGTCATTCTGCATGAAACAATTCTGCATGTGTAAATGGTATGTAAACTCATTAATTTTGAATTTTGCCATGTATTCCTTCAGCATTCTCACAATTGGAATACAAAATTAAATTTCCAAGACTTTCTAATAAAGGTCTGAAATACACAAGTAGCAGTAAGAAGAAATTCAATGGAACTATTCACATGAATAAAATTACATTTGTGTTTCTCTTGCCTTTGATGTGGCCTTTGATTCAAGAAATTATCCCTATATAACAAAGTACTTACAGACAAAGCAGAGCACAAAAACTTTGCTGGTTCTGTTTTAAAACAACATACACCTTGCTGAATCCTCTGGTATAAACCTCTTCGTTTATGTCAATGACCACTGAAAAAACTATAGATCAGTTCAGCTCACTTAACACCACTTAAACTAGTTAACCGTTTTGTTGCTGACAGGAAATCTAATAAAATGCACATGTAGTAGTTACGCACAGATGTGCCTATTAAATCTGGACATTTTGTTCAACAAGAACTTCTGAGTATGGTTCATGTCCAATATATTCTGCACAGAGTGAAAGTAAAGTTCTCGAGTGATAAAATTGTTTGCAGCTTTCTATCATGTTCAGTTCATCAGTCCATTCAGGATAAAAAGCCTACCCAAAATAGGAAAGAAGTCTAGCCTAGTCAACCAGACACAGACCTGATAGGGCTTTCCAATTTACCTACATCACGCTCTCAGTTCTTTACACTCATCTTCCCTTCACACACACACAGTTTTTACTATGGGGATTTGTAAAGAACTAAGAAAATAGAGGGAGAGGTATAGACAAGACCTAAGTGATCGTACATTTATTCTCTATTGAAATTAAAATTGAACTAATTTATTTTCTTGCAGGCTACACATTCTTCCCACTATTTCTCTGTTTTTCTAATTCCAGCGCTAACCTGAAGGGCTGTTCATATGAAATCTCAAAGAGCTTTGTACACTTATTTCCATTTTTCTATTTTTTTTATTTTTGCTGACAGCCTTGTGTGGGACAATTAAATAATTTGGGTAAGCAGTCACCCCAATCAAAATATTTTCCAGTTAATTAGCAGATCAGATATCAGTGAAAAAAGCATATAATTGTATTATCCACCATCAGTTTGACACAGTAAATACGCTAGTATGTACACTTCTCAATAATGACACAGGCTGTAAATCTGACTAATTTATACTTAAAATAATTACAGAATAAAGGAGAAATGACTGGAATGACTGAAGATTTCTTAAAAGGCAAGTCACATCATGAATGCAAGTAATTAAAAAGAAAAGTCTTAATTAAAGCCTTGATAAAGCTGCCTAAATACAAGGTAACTTGAAGTAAACTATTTACTTTGTTGGTAAACTGGACAAGTGCCAAGAAAAACAAAACAAAACAAAACAAAAAAGCAAAATTGTCCACTGACTTCAGTGTTATGTAGATCAGGGTGCAGCTTCGTAATGGCTAAGAATTAGGCGCATGGAGGAGCATATATACCTAACGCAGAAGTCAGGTGGGATGTAATTATTCAAATCAAAAACTGGAATTAACTTTCCTCCCCACAATACAGACCAGTCTGCACAACTGACAGTGCATCCTGAAGTTGACTCTTTGGCCTGCAAGTTCCTTAGACACTGAGGCTGTCCCCATCCTGTTGAATTAAAACATATCAAGGATCGCTTGATGGCACTTGGGCCAAGGGTCAAGGAAAAGCAAAACTCCTTACTATTACCTCTAGAAGACTCCAAAACAAGGAGACCACATGTAAGAGGAATCTATGACTCTTTTCAATTTCCAAATTTATGCCTGAGATGTTTTTGGTTGGATGGAGGGGGACACTGTTGGGCATGAACTGAAAATATGCCAGCGACTATGCTAAACATTTAGCTGGACCAGCTGTACAGCCAGGAACATTCCCCAACAGTGTTTTGTTTGCTTATGCAGACGTAACTAGAGAAATTTGCCTCAGAGATTGCACATAATTAGATAGAAAAGATACAGTACCTACATAAACAAACAAACAAACAAAAGATAGAAAAAGATAGAAAGATACAGTACATACATAATCCAGATCAAGTTCCAGAAACCAATAAGAACAGTAAAGAAACGGTTGCCCAAAACAGCCTGTCCTCTGGGAAATTAGGGTATGTCCTCAGGAAGAAGAAAGATTGGGTAGGATTCACAACTGGGAATGAGAGGGCCATAAACCTCAGAAAATAATAATGTAGTCATAGAAAAATGTAGTTTGGAGTGGGGGTCTGGAGATCATCTATACAATCCCTGGTGCAAAATGAGGCCAATAGTAAAGGAAAAGCTAGTTACTCAGAACCTTGCACAGCTGTAGTTTGAAAAATCTCCAGAAATGAAATTTCCACAACCTCTATGGGCAACGTCTTCCAATTCTTCCTAACTCCTCCTGTGAACTCCTTCTCCTTGTACTTTGTTGTAGTTTGTGACTATCACCTGTTGTCCCTTGGCTTTGCACCTCACAGAAAAGTCTGGCGCTGACTCTTCTATAACCTTTCTTTGTTTGGTTGAAGACTGCAGTTACACCCTCTCTTCTGATTCATTTTCTTCAAGCTGAATTAAACCAGGTTCTTAGTCCTCAGATGATGTGCTCCAGGCCCCCAAACACCTCTGTGGCCCTCCTCTGGATCTTCTCCTGTTTGTTGTTAGTAGCCTCCTGTATCCTCAGGTAGCTTATGGTTTGTCCTACTGAATCCTTTTAGCCAGGAGACTAACAAAATTTCCTACCACATAAGATGGAGGTGGGAAAGAGGGAGGGAAGAGGGAAAAGTTGCTTCCCCAGGTTGTTTTTAATTGGAAAGTCTCTTGTTGTATTCTTTTGTCTTAAAGGCTATACTCCTTGGTAAACAACAGGGTTTTATTCAGACATGTATGTGTATATATCTATACATATATACACACATATGTGTGCTTGTGTGTGTTTATATATATGTATATATATGTGTGTGTATCTCCTACTGACTTGGTTAAAGTGGCTACACACTATAAGATGGGTTACCTCAAAATTTGACCCTGAAACTTAAGGCACTTACACTCTTTTTTTCTGATTTGGCCCAGAGTGCTCATTATAAGAGAAATTATTTACATACTCATCTTCGTACTGCCCCAGGAGCAATACGTTCTTCACAACCCTAAACCCCTCTCCGGAGAGGCAGTTCTGTTGCATGGTTGCTATTTTTCAGCCCATGACAGAGTATCAGTCGACTTGCAACAACTAACCTACATCCATACACCACTCACTGGCAATGTGCCATGAATTTCCTTCATATCAGCTGCACCTCAACCTGATTTATCTTTGAAAGGGGTTAATGAAATGCAGTGCTACAGTCCAGCTTTATTAAACAAACAAAAAACAAAACAAAACAAAAAAGGAAATGAACAAAAGAAAAAACAAGCAAACAAACAAAAAGCAACAAGAAAAAACACCCCAAATCTAGAGTAATGAATAGCAGAGAAAAAGAATCTCATGTGACAGAGACAGGCTTCTGTCATATCTGTGAAACTTTCCCAGGAAGAAAATCCTGTCAACTTTCAAAAGTTCCTCATCTATCCAGACATTTCAGTTAGAGCTGTGTTTTTGTGTATAATAAATTGCTTCTAGTTGGCTGAAAATCATTTTTTAGCTCTTATCTCTGTGATCAGTTACCTCTGCTGTTCTTTAATGGCCTTCACCTCATTATGCAACTAGTCATTAAAAGCTTAGTATCCAGTACAATGGTAGCTTATGTAAAGTGATCTATGAGAGCTTTATATAGGCTTACCAGCCGCAGCCTTAATTTTACTCATTCGTCTTAATTTTTTGTAATCATTTTTTGTAAAGAGGGTATAATGTCAGGCATGCTTCCCTGCTACTGACAGATCCAATCTAGCAGATAATTACCATAAGGAAATTGATGCTTTAGTGTGCAGGGGAGAATTTAATTTACTCAGACATCCTACAGTACAATGCATTCCAAAAGATATGAGGATTTAAGTTTTTAAGAAATTAAATTTCACTATTTAACATGATTACTTATGTTGAACATCATTAACTAGCTTTTTTTTTAACTGTTTGATATAATTACAAGAACAGTTATTTGGTCTAAAATCCAAAGTCATCTTTAAATAAGGGTTAAGGATCCATGAAGTATAAAAAAGAGGGTTGCGTTCTTTCTCTCCCCCTCTCCAACACCAGCCTTCCAGTAACAGCATTAAAAAATCTATAGAGATTAACTGAGCCAATGCTTGAACTATAAAGCTTTTTCCAATGATGTTTTAATAGATCCTTTGTTATCAGCCTATTCCACTTCACCTCCATTGGTCAGGAAAGCTTCTTTAGTCCTATTCACAAACACAAATTGCTTAGAACATTTCAAAAATGATAGAACCATGAAGGAGTTGCTGAGATCCCCATTAAGCAAGATGAGTAACTTAGGTTTAATTCGTGTCATTTAATTACTTCCAGAGAAATCCAGGTGATTTAGCGTTAGATTAATTCATTTAATCTCTATAAAACTGTTTACTCTCCATGAGAAAACATTCCTTCTAACCTACAGAATATATGTCTTGAAAGCAGGTAGCATAGAGCACAACAAAGAAGGCCCAAAAGGTTGAGTCTTTTGAAAAACAAAATTTTAAAGTCCTGAAAAGCCTTCTTCTATGAAGTCTAGCAGCTTTGCCTTGATCGCTGAACTTGCTCTTTGATACTTCAGCCAGAAAATTAAAGCAATTGAATTTTGCAAGCCTGCTCCTTTTTCTTCTTCTCTGAAGTTTTGCTAAACATTTTAATACATTTTTTTTTCCTTTTTTCCATTTGTTATCAGTTTGTACAGACAGAGAACACAAAATACAAAACTGTCAGGTGTTTGACAAGTACCTGCAAGTTGCATGATCTGTTACAAGAATTTAACTACCATCTGTGGCTACCAAATCCTCTTAATTGTTGCACAAACAGAGCTAATACCGATTTAAAATATTTTTATGTATATTTTCATGTAATATTATGTAATATTTTTATGTAATATTTTTAAATATATTTAAAAAATATTTTCCATTCTGGATTCAAGTGCTCTCTCAAAGGATAGGAGGCCCTCAACACATGGTATTTTAGATTTTATGCTGGTCAGAATCTTGACTGACACACCAAGAGCAGCACTGTCAGCATCAGAGTCTTTGCTTTAGTCTCCAACTGGATAAAGCCCATAGACTGGATAAAGCCCATGGACTCCTGATCACAACTAGTCTGACTACAAAGTTTTTCTAGGTGGCCCACAGAGGACTTCTGATCAGGCAGTGTTTTCTCTTATTCTTTATTATTTAAATAAATAAAAATATAAAATATATATGTAAAAAAAAATATTTACTTCAGTAGGGATAGAGTAAGTCCAGCAGTTGGTGCCCCGGTACTTCTGTCCTTTCTTAAAACAGCTTTGTCAAAGGTGCACTTTTCATATCTGCAGAAGAGAAGGTAAGAAACTGTAAATAGGAGGAGGGAATTATATGACTCAGTATTATTTCTAAAAAAAGGGTAAAGCCATGCCATATCATAATGTCAGCAATGACATCAGTGCTCGCTTCGAAGTAGTCGTTTTTTAGAACTGCATTATAAGAATGCCCCAGAATGTAGAAAAGGGCCAGTAAATAACAGCGGAAGCACAGAGTGTGTGAAGCTGTGCTCTTACATGGTCTGAAGGGACTGCACATCACTTGAGTCAACATCCCTCACAGGTCACAGCTTACCATAAGGGGACAATGAACCAAGAAAGAGAAGGAAAGAGGAAGGGTGCATGGCTATAACAGACACTGCCTGCTGCAATGCTTTCCTTAGGTTCTTTCCTTTCAAAGTAAGTAGGTCCATTTACACTGGAAAGTATTTTCTCCTCAGTTCTGGAGTCCCCAGCACAAGAAGGACATTGACCTCCATTAACCTCTTTGAGCAGATCCAGAGGAGGGCCACAAAAATGAGCAGAGGGCTGGAGCACCTGTCTTGTGAAAAAAAGGTTGAGAGAGTTGGAGATCTTCAGTGTGGAGAAGAGAAGGCTCTGGGGAGACTTTGTTGCAGCCTTCAAATGCAAAGATGACTTATAAGAAAGACAGAAAGACTTTTTTACCAGGGTGATAGGACAAGGGCCAAATGTTGTAAGCTGAAAGAGGGTAGATTTAGATTGGATATAAGGAAAAAATTTTCATGATGACAGTGGTGAGGCACTGGCACAGGTTGCACAGAGAAGGTGTGGATGCCCCATCCCTGGAGGTGTTCAAGGCCAGGCTGGATGGGGCTTCACTTTCCGAAGCTTGCCAAAAGTCCAGTACCTTGCACAAAAATCCCTTGCTCTGAGGAGAGATCCTACCTAATAACTAAGTCTAACACTGAGTTTGGCTTGTCTGTACTTCAGAAGGGGGCCTTAGCAGCTGAAGGAGTTTAGTGACTGGGGGAGGTACATTTATGATCTGTGCAAGTACACCAAGGCTTCTCTACCACAGGTGTTTGCAGCTTTTTAAAAAAATCCCAGTTCTAAAACTTTCAAAATAAGTAGGAAGAAAATTATAAAATTCAACAGGCTCTAAATCAGTAGTCATAACCGTACTTTCTGAATCATGTTCCACCTTAGACAGTCTGGACATAAATTTGCCTAGCCCATGACATCCTAGCTGTGCCTTTGCTGGGCATTGCCCCCTCTCAAACCTGTAATTCATCCTAGGCACTTAATAAACTTGTGTATAAAGTATCTATATGGAACACAGTGTATATTTATACATAATAACACTCATTTTAACTACATATGTATAAGCATATATATCATATATACAATATAAAATATAGATACTTAATACAATAAATACATAAAAGTATATAACTACAGACACTCGTTTCAGTTGTTTACTAAAGCCTGCTCAGAGGTATGTTACTGTCAAATCTAAACCAGTAACCTTGGAACATAGGAAATATTCTGCTCTTTTATGAGACCTCCTTTTATGATGATTTTTTTTATCTTACACCAACCCCATAGCTGTGAAAAAAAAAAAAAAGTGAGTTCTTTTTTATTCTTTTTTTTTTTTTTTTTAACACAGAGAAATGTGTTTTCCTTTCCCCTTATACTCAGAAGACAGTTTTACCACACATTTCCAAAAAGTTGAAGCTTCATATAGAGGCCAGGTGTGGAAATTTTTAACCTGAATGGTAAAAGTTTAAGAGAGTGGTTTAGGTGGGTGACTGACTGAGAAGAGTGGGTTAGGATGGAAATTATTACACAACATTAACGGAGACATGTAGGGGGATACCACTGAAGTAATAGACGGATTTATTAATGAGAATATGTAACGGAGCATGCCATACCCTTTTAGCAGCTAACAAAAACTCTAACTTTGACTGAATAGTAATCACAGGTCATTTTTTAACCTGGTGAGTGCCCTTGCCTTCTTTCTTCTCTTTTCTTTCTTTTCTTTCATTTCTTTCTTTTCTTTTGTTTCTTTCTTTTCTTTCTCTCTCTTTCTTTCTTCCTTTCTTTGTCTTTCCTTCTTCACTTCTCTCTTCCTGAAGGTACAAGTAGTTCAATGTTCCTTTTTTTCAGTAAGAGAAGGAAAGCCCACATCCCCTGCACAGGGCACAGGTCCTGGGAGAACCAGGACAGGAGATGGCATTGTCCTGGGACAGTCTGGGTCTCGTCTCACTGCCTGAGGCCTTTGAGATACTGGTGTTCAGGTTATCATGCATGAAACAATAAAATAAAGTAAAAAACAGCAACCTTTTTGCCACTATGCCATCAGAACACCACAAAAAAATAGGGGGAAACAGTAAATGAAAATAAGAGATTAGCCTAAGGCTTCTCCTGGGTTTAACTGGTTGTGAACAAAAACTGTTGTCACACCCCTGGAGAAAGTGATGTGAAGGTCATCCTTCCCCAGAGAGGGCTAGACATATTTTGACTGTGAGCATTTGAAAGACCATAGTCCAGGATGCTGTCTACTTAGAGCCATGTGAGGGAGATGGTATCACTGCACACCACCAGCAGCCAGGGGACATCCAGAGAAAGCTCTATTTCAGGTGGACCATGGGTTTGAAAGGCAGATTTGGAAACTGTAAGAGAGTTGTCTCCTGCTCAGGGGAAAGGGCAAATAGCTTGTGATCTTGGTTTTGAACAAGGCAGCAAACGTGCTGGCTGTAGGATGAGCTGCCTCCCTCTGGGGCATTAGCAAACCTTCCTCCAGCTGTTCCACCAGGCTGCAGCCATACACCTCACCCAGCCCCACGGAGGTGTCAGGGCCGAGGGCACTGCTGTGTCAGTGGCATTTCAACCAGAGACACCACACAACCACTCCTGCCATGGCGGTGGGGGGGGGAGAAGGTGGCATTTGGCAGTGCTTGCAAACCCCTTGCTTACATTCACCCCTTGGGGCAGTCTCTGTAAAATGGTGTCTGCACACTGAGAGCACTAATGGGGCCTCCTAAACACCTCAGTTTTAGGCAAAGGAAAGAGACAGGGAAGGGAAGGTTTTCTTCTCTGCAGCTTTCTTTCTTTTTTGACCTATGAATCATAGAGGATGACCATAATTTTTATTTACTTCAGCCAAATTCCACCTTTGAGACTTCGGAAAGAAGACAAAAATTGAGAACCGCCTTGGGGGTCCCCTCGTTCCTGCATGTCGTCTTGTCACCAAGTCAGGTCGAGGGCACAGCACAGGGAGAGGCAGCCCTGGCCTAGGTCTGTGCCTAGCTGCCAGGTCTGTGTCGAGGGATCAGGGGGCCGGGACTTGGCCTGCGGCCTCCTCCTCCCCAGCTGGGCAAAGCAGGGCATGGTACGGGTGCAGCAAGTGAGGCCCTGCAGGTCTGGCTCAGGTGTCAAGCAGAGAGAGGGTGGAGGGCTTCTTCCACCAGGTAAACACTGCAGATGGCACAGATCTTCATGCTCTCTGAATGTATGTGTTTTATATTGTTTTAAGTATCAGCCTGTAAAAATCTTGCTTAAAAGTTAATATTAAGTCAGTCCTGGAAAAAAAAAAATAAAAAATTAGCCTATAACAGATTTATCCTTAAGGCTTTCTCTAAGTTAAATTCGTATTTCGATTCTGTTTTTCGTGTCATTAAGTAAATGAATTTGCAGTTTTTATTTTAATAATTGTTTTATTATAGCTGAGGCTGTCTAGAATGATAGAGGATGAGATTTTTTTTTTTTTTTTAAATTCCTCCCAGAAGTTCAACTGGGAAATCCGAATTTCTTCCCAGAGCCTTCTGCTGTCAGTATTTCAGCAGTGATGGTGCTGGAGAAGCACAGGATAACACAGGATAAGCACAGTGGTCCTTTTCCGAAACAATTGCAGTCACTGGCCCTAACTCCACAAATAACTCCACAAATAATTATACATATGCTAAGCTTCACCACATTAGATGTTTCTGTTAATTGTGATAATGTTACTCACTGGGAACCATTGCTGCTTTCCTCCATGACATTATCAGCACAGCCAGGCTGACAAGCCTTCTCATGCCCCACAGTTGCTCCAGGAAAACCCTCAGAGGGGGGGAATTCGGCCATGCCCAACATTTGACATGGCCTTCCTCCCCAATTTGTAATTAATTGTCTGCAAATTCCCTACTCCAGGAAGAAGCAGTAAGGGAAGATCAAGGTTTGGGGCAGGACAGGAAATGAGCATGCTGACATTGTGGGAGAGATTGTAACCAAAACTGGGGACCTTGACAACTTTGAGAAAGATGCAGATGCGGTTGGAAAGTATAATGACTGGAGGAAGAAGTGGAGATGAGGATAAAAGGGCTGGTGACAGCAGTGGAACGGTAAAGGAAGGGGATGTAAAGGTGCTTGTGAGTTAAGGGACAGAGCGCAAACGTACCTTCCTCAAAGAGGAACAAGTGTCTGGGTGTATAAATGGGTAGGAGAAGATGGGTGTATGGGGGTATAAGGTATAAGTTTTATTCTGCTAAGGTCAAAGACAAAAATTCCATGGTTTTATCAGTAGATGGTCTTGGAATTGCGGGGGGGGGGGGAAGAAAATGTACTTAGAAACTTTGCTACTACTGAATACGTTGATAATCAATGAGTGCAGAGCTGGGTAAATACTAACCACCTGAAAATCCCACATATGTTATCTAGAGACAACTACCAAAAAAATGGAGGGGAGAAAAAAAAATCACTAAGCTATCTGAAATGTAGTGCAGCTAGGCACAGAAACTGGTCTGAGAGTTTGGTTTCTTTTTGTCTTTGGATATTAGTCTCAAGAAGTGGAGGAAAGGAATATCTAGGAACTAAAACTAAAGAAGACTGCTTCCGTCCCAGTAGCCACCATACTCTTTGGTATGAACACCTATAGTAAACTGTATGCATAGTGTTTTGAACTCCAGCAGACGATACAAGCAGTGGGTTATTTGATTACTGCCTTGCTATTTTTAAGCTGTGTAGGTAGGAGCTGGAAAAAGAATTGCTCAGATAAAGTGTATGACTAATACTTTGATGTAATGTAGGCTTACATTGTTGTGGCCTAAAGCCTTACCTCATCCAAAGACATGATCAAGATCAGGCTGAAAAAAAGTTCCTGAAGAGAGAGATGCCTGTCCTTATTTAGCATTCTGATGTCTGGTTATATATTCTGGTTTATTTAAGTTAGGACTTGATCTAATTGTGATGTGGCCAACCAATAGAAAGGCTGTTGCTGCTTTTATTGGGCTTGGAACAGGCCCATTCACTAGCATGCAAGTCTGCACTGAAATTGGAGCCAAAGGTATAATATCATGCTATGACACCGATTGATAAGGAAGACTGCCCAATTAGTTTCTCACTAAAGTTACTGAATTCAAGCAGTGAAATCACTGGAGCAGTCATTCTGTTGCAAGCTGTGCAAATAAGTGCAGTCGTTTGATACTGGGAAAGGAAAAAAAAATCAAGCAAGTGATTGATAGTTAGATGTTAGGTAACAGAGAACTGCTTGGAATAGTTCTTCCATGGAAAACTCAGTTATTTTTTGAAGTTAGTATGCCTTCATAGCTAAATAAATTCAAGGGAAAAGATACCAAATGTGCTAAAATCTCCTTGCTTTCTATTTATCCTACTACTCTTCGGAAGAGGAAGAAAGTGAATATGAATATGTGAGTGAATTGTCATACTGAAATTTGATGTCCTAGTGATCTTAGATGTCTTTTATTTTCAAAGAAATGCCCTGCAAGTAAAGATGTTAAAGTGAAACATTGTCTTCTGTTTGCAGATATCTAAAAGCACACAGAAAGGTTTCTCGTGTGAACTCAAGCAGATAGCTTAGAGCTTGACAAGAAAGATCATGTCAATGAATGTATATTGAGTAGCCATTGACATCTCTCTCTTTAGTCCACCAGTATTTCCCTAGCCCATTGAAAATGAAGCATGTGATTAAGACAGCTTTTGATGCAAATAAGAGACTGATCATTAAGGGACTTTAACCTGGGAAGTGGAATCTAGTCCTCACAGGTAGAAGAAAAGTTTTATGTTCTGGCAGAGTCCTGTAAGTATTTAGTTATCAAGAAGGTCGCTCAAATTCTGCAGAGAAGCTTCACTAAGACCCCTGATTTGGAGCTAGGGAGTGCACTCTAGAGGGCAGGGAAGGGGGTTGGCCAGGAGAGTGGTTTCTCCTTGTAGGTAAAATGCCTTACGCTCTCCTACCTTGAGGTTGTAGCTGAACTCCCCTCCTTGGCAGTTTTTACATGTTCTAGACAGCTTCTGCTTTCTGTGGAGTCCTGTGCAAAAGCACCTTATTTCTCTGCATGAATGGTGTAGTGATTTTGGGTGGTTAAGTCAGAACAGTAAACTCTGCTAGACTGAAATATGAGCATTGCAGCACCATTGTTCTGTAATTCTGTCGGTTCATCTGTGTGTCCTAATTCTCCATCTGGTGATAGAAGTACTTCCTGGTATTGGATGTTTTTTGCAGAGATCCTAATTCCTTCCTGGGGGCTTGCAAACCAAAACTAGACTACAGATGTTGGATAAATGTCCTAGATAGTGACTCATTTCAGTTGGGTACACAATAAGGAGTAGCATGAAATTTTAAAGATCAGTCATTTGTGTCTAGTAATGAATACATCTAGTTTCAAGATTACTGACATAAGGGCATCTGTGTTTCATTCTAGAGCAGAGAGAATCAAAGTAATATAAAAGAACAAGAGAAAAAAAAAGATATATTTAGCAGTAACTCATTTCTCTTAATTTGACTACGAAAAAATTACATATTTATGCAAAGCACAAATACCCAGGGCCACCCAGCTTCACTACTGACCTAAACAGCTGGGGCTTCCCATGAAGCTGTTTTGATATGCACTTTGCCTTCCCGTATGATCCATTCTTGTCTTGATCCATCCCATGTGATCAAGCTGGTTTGCATCCCTCTGAACCAGAGTGCCAAAGAAAGCCCAAAATCTTTACATCAGAGGAGACTTAGGTTGCAGTGGATCAGCCAGGGAAAGCAGGCTGGGAAGTACTGTGTAGAGTAGGTTTCTTCCTACTAGTAGAGTGAGTCAAGCCTGGTGCAAGCTGAATGGACCCTGTGCACGGCACTTGGGATGCGCTGTGCATGACTACAGCCCTAGCTGTCCCTTGATTCAGTCACCCAGTACCAACAAAACCAAGTCAGCATGAGCTTCATTTGACATGGGCTGTACAGCTCTGCCTCGAGTGCCAGAGGCAGCCAAAGGAAGCCTGTGCTGGAGTCCAGCCATTGTTGCTGCACTGCTGAGCTGAAGGTGCTTTGGTTGGCTCAGCCCATGCTAGAGGGCTGTGTCTCCACCTGCAAATGCTAACATACCCTGTGAGTTGTTAGAAGGGCTGATGAGCCCCCGTATAACAGCAGATCTGGCTTACTGTCAGTCATTCCTCCTAGGCATACTCTAGCGTGATCAGACCCAAGTCCAGAGCCCGTATTACAGAATGTCAGCTGAGTTGGAAACATACTGCTGTATCAGAATGAGGTGTGCTTATTATATATTTGTTTTATCTCTGAGATCTGACTTCTTTTTGTCGTAATGCTTGTTCTGGGTAAATCACATGAATAGAAGCTCTTGATGATGAATTTTCCTAGTCCTATTTCTAGTTTTTAAATACAAATTACCTCAAACTGCCTCTCTTTTTAAGATAACTAGACACAAGTTTGGAGTTGATAGTGAGTAGTGTAGTGTTTTGTCTCTATATATATTGAAAAGGAGAGAATTAATGAGGAAAGGCATAGTTAAGAGGTTCCTAGGACATTTATCTGAGCCCTGTCTACATTTTGATAGCAGAAATCTTTCAAAATCCTGCTACTTACTGAGATTCTCACTACTTCCTTCTTTCAGACAGCCTGATATATTTCTAGAAAAATCTTTCCCACCATATTTTTCACATATACTTCCTATTCCAAACCACGAAGAATGCAGCACAGATTACTTCTTGATAAGTTTGTGTACAGGAAAGCTCTTTGGCCTTTCTTTTCAGGGAAATCCCTGCCTTTGTTAAAAAGCAAATGCTCTTCGAGCAGATAGTCATTTACACTTTCAGGGTACCATTGACACTTTATCTAATAACTCCAGGAAGTGACAAGGTACACATAAATGTTAGTATTAAACTTGCAAAATTTTAATATATGAGTGGCAGGCTGTTCTGTCAGTGCAAATTTGAGTGTGGTTTTTTTTTCCCTTCCACAAACCAATAAAACTGCATTTTACCCTGGAGGTATGTAATCAAGTTTGATTATTATTATTTTACATCATGTAGATAAGTATTACTGATAAGCAGAAGTAGAACTGAACAAAGAAAAAGATTCATCTTGGTACTCAGTGTACTTGATCTTAATCTAGCAGATTCAAACCCTGCAATCAAACTTTTGTCTTTGGTTAGATTTACATTTCATCCAGTATCCAGTATTTAAAGAAGGCTTTGTTGAACGTAAATATTGTATATACACTTGTTATAACTACCATAAATACTACTACTAGAGTAGTAGTATACTATAGTAACTACTATAGATGAAGTTTCACAGCATTTCAGTTTGTGTACAACAATACATTTGTTGACTTTAATGTGTTGAAAAGGTGATCTAATTCAAAAGCTTTTTCTGTTTATGAAAGAGTCGTATTTCCCTCTTCCATGTGTTTTAACATCCAGCCTTAGCAGCACACAAAGTTCAATATTGTGATTTTCCTGTTCTTAGCTCTCTCAACAAAACTGCTACATGTGAGAACACTTACCGTAAAACAGAGGTTACTGTGCTGAGCATCATCACATTCAAGAATTAGACATAGCTATATAACAAATGGCTTTTAGTGATCGTTACTGTTGCAATGGAGGAAATTACTATATTCCTTACTCAAAACATTCCTACAAAGTCAAACTTGACTACCAACCATACATTTATTCATACAAAAGAAGTCTACAGAATGTAGGTGTTCCCCTTACATCAGCTTATATCCTGTTGACAACTCAAATGACACTAGGCCCATTTATTAGTTTCTGGTGGTTTAACTGACAACTTTTGGCCTCATAAAATGTACTATAAATACTATCTGTAGTACAGCTTTGCTGTTCAGTGGTACACCAAGTGTTCAGATGGCTGAAAATGCTGTTTCCCAATGGGAAATGTGGCATTTGGCGATCGTTTGTTCCAGTTTCCTTTGAGGACATGAAGGAAAGGTTTTACCGATGTAATCCCTGAGTAAAAACAGGCAAAACGATGATTAATACCAAAGCATTGGATTACAGAATGAATGCTAAAGTACAAACTTTATTATACCTGAAAAGAAGATAGGGTGATTGCATACTTTTACCTCTACAGGGAAATGTTTGTTCTTTCCACACACAAGGATGGTGGGAAAATTACATGGGATTGATTTCATGAGTTTGGAAATGGGCCCTAATGTTGAGAATCACTTCACAGCCCGAACTCTGGACGTATTTGGCAGTGCGGATTTAAGAACCTCTTGCTCCCAGCGAAGTCAGTTCTGCCAGTGGTTTCAACACAGAGGGGGTTTGGCTTGGAAAGGACAAGTTATGATATAATGAAGTCCCACCGTGGGGTGAAAAAAAGTGGACTTGTTTTCCTCTGGAACAGGATAGTTTGTAGGGAGAAAAGAAAAAACAGCCTGTGCAATTATTCCTCTTGATTCCTCTGCAGAGCTATTCAGAAAGATTATAAAATGCAAGGGTTATAGAAAATACTCTCTTCAGCCCAGAGAAGGGGAGACTGAGGGGAGGCCTCATGGCAGCCTGCAGCTCCCTCACGAGGGGAGCGGAGGGGCAGGCGCTGAGCTCTGCTCTCTGGGGACAGCGACAGGACCCGAGGGAACGGCATGGAGCTGGGACAGGGGAGGGTCAGGCTGGGGGTTAGGGAAAGGTTCTGCACCCAGAGGGTGGTCAGGCACTGGGACAGGCAGTGGTCATGGCACCGAACCTGATGGAGTTCAGGAAGTGTTTGGACAATGCTCTCAGATGTTTGGTTTAATTTTGGTGTGGTCCTGTGTGGAGCCAGGAGTTGGACTGGATGATCCTTGTGGGTCCCTTCCACTCGGGGTATTGCATGTTTCTAGGAGCCTATGATTCTAAGTTTAGCCAACGTAAGATTAACACTTTGCTGCACATTAATATCACTTTTCCAGTACCTACATTCACCGTCTTCCTCATCTGTAGAGATTTTATAATTGGTCTTTTGTTCTTCTCACCCTTCTCAAGGACAGGAAGATTCTAGAGCTGTGCTCTTATAGGACCTTAGGCAGCGTGTAGACCACTTGGTGACTATCAGCTAAACTTGACATGATGTAGGAATCACAATTATATTGAGTTCCTCCAGGCCTTTCTAGAGAGTTCGTGCCTGCATAGAGAAAAGAGTTCCAGATTAGAGCCTGAACCAAAAGCAGAGAAAAGGAGGCCATAGCCTCGCCTGGTGGCAGCAGGCAGACAACCACCTGGCATTGGTGGGCCGCAGATGCTGGTCACCCAGAGGCAGCCACCACACGCGCCGCCTCCCCTTGGAGTTTCTTTTTTGTGTGACCTTTCCCTGCCTGCACGTATTAACCAGGCGTGTGACAATGTGGAGGTAGCAGCTTGGGTGGGCTCTATGTTTTCCTTGGGAAGATTTAACCATCATTTGGAAAAATAAGTTTAAACTCTCATGTCTAGATGCAACGAACTGAAACAGTTAAATGCTGGTCTCAGAATAAGACATGAGACCACAAAACCTTTTTTTTTAAAGCCTCAGAGTAATAGCCTCACTGCTGAAGCAAACAGAAAATGTGTTGCCTGTGCAGATAAGAGAACCTCAGAGTACCTTTGAAACTGTGACTCAGCACATTGAAGTTACTACTGATTTACAAGAAGGTGCTGACTCATTTACTAATTGTATGTCAATGGCAATCAAAAAGTGTCACTCTTTTTCTCTGGAAAGACTTAGACGTTACTATTGGTAGTGATCATGAGCAAAGAAAGGTCAGAAAAGTTTTTTAGGAAGGCAAATGATTCTGCTCTCTCCAACACTGGTTGGCCCATGTTGGGAATTACAGACAGCTTTCAGTAACAAAACTAATCATTAACAAGAGGGGTGCTGGAGAATATTTGTTTGATTCTGGATGCTTGGGTTTTTGCAGGGTGGTAAGGAAAGTCTTTAATTTGAGCTTGATCAAACCTTGGATGTCATCCTGAGGCACCATTAGAGAAAAGGAAAGAAAGGAGTCAGAGACAGATTTGAATTATTATTCCTGCTGCTGGTTTTTTTTTTTTTTTTTTTTTTTTTTAGGTACACTGACTGTTTAGATCAACAATCAGCTTTTTTTCTTCTTCACAGCAGCAAAAAGGTAATGTATGTCCCTGAAGAGATCTACTGAATTCAGTAAATGTCTATTCCAATGCATTTGTTAAGGTTTTTATGTGAGGTTAATGCTTTTCCATCAAAAGTAACTTGCTAAATATGAGTTATTTTGTTCAGATTTCCTAACAGTGCATGCACTAAAAAGGCAGGGAAATGCAAATTAAGCAGCCATTAGTATCCAGACAGTCAGTCCCAGTTGATGTAATATTCAGCATTGTGCTCTGATTCTATCCAGGACAAGTGATGCTGCACTTCCAGCCACCCATAGTGCAAACCTCCAGTTACTTCCACACGCCCAAACTGACTCCAGCTTCAGTAATACGAAATGGCATATGGCTGATGCTGTGTGAACACAGTGTTCCTGGGAGTTTTGAGTTCAGCATTCAAATTGGAAAGCAATTCTAGGGAATCCTCCGTCACCTATGCCTTGCTTCCTAATTTCATGTGTCCTTACAGCTTAAATACCTGTTCAGTAATTTTGGAGTCTTTGTGTGGTTTCCTCATCTTTTAGTAGAGAATTCAATAGAATGGATGCCAGAGAAGCATTGCACAGAAATGTTGGCTAAACGTTTTGAGCTTTGTAGGACTGGTAAGGGCACTTCTTAAGATCAACATTGTGTCTACATGAGATCTGCTATTCACTTCATGTACAAGAATGTCACCCTAACCAGCTCTTAAAAATGCCTTGAAGAGAGATAAGCTTGTTTCAGCCAAAGGGTTACCTGTAAAAGCACTCCAGGAATCTGGAGTGCAGACACAGGTTGAACTAGTATTGATACAACCTTCTCAGATCTCTCAAGATGGGAACAGATGGTGCAGCTGCCCAATGCTCCCTCACCAAGAGTCTCTAAAAGATATTTACATCAAAATCACGTATATTTCTCATCAATTAAACCAAGGCAGGGCAGGTATGGAAACCATGAGCAATGAGCAATTTGCAAACATTGCATTCCTCTGGGCCAATGTATGTGCCTCACACATGGGGAAACTGTCTCCTCAGCAGAGTTGGGTAGCAGATTCAAAGTACTTGCTTTGCACCTCACAGAGTAGGGCTCAACCCTGAGTTTCCCATATTCTAGCTGAGCATTTTATTTAATATGTGTAAAAGGATCTTACTACCTTCATTTTTTTCTTTTGTTTAGGCCTCACTGTGCTAAGAGCTGTTGACAGAAGTAATATAAATACTGTCATGACTTGGCAGGAGTGAAGTGCTCAGCTGCTCAGAGGAATCAGGACCCTAGCAGTTGTATGGTATGCCTGGAGGACTGGGGTTTTTCTGGAAGAATCAGAAGTACCCATAGGTTTAGGCAGCTGCTGGGTGGATTGGATGCCACTGGCACCTAAATACAGGATTCACGTGCACCTCTTGTGAGAGTAGTCCAGAGTTTTTCTACGTTGCCCTGCCAAAATGCCTCAAGTCTAACCAACTGAGAGATAAGAAGCTAGGTCACTTTTTATGACTTTTTCTTACTGTTCCCTGAAGGGTTAATTAGTATATAGCAATAATAACTGCTTGGTCTGTTTACAGTACTTTTTGACGATAAAGCCCAACATTAGTTTTACAAATAGGGAAACTAAGGAAAAAGGCAGATATTTGCCCAAATTCACACATTTAGTGAGGCTTAACACTAAAGGCAGCTCTGCGTTGCCTATTGACTTTTCTTTCCACATGCCCCCAAAGTCCTTCTTTGGAACCCAATACTTAAATTAAAGTTGCCTGTACTGCACATTCCCAAAGACTTGTACTAACTAAAAATGAGGAACATCACTGGAAGAAAAGAAAAACAAAAGAAAACAAAAAAAACACTTTCCATTGAAATCGGAAGGAACTTGGACAGCAAATGCACTGGAGCATCAATTTTATCCAAAATAAATGTAATTATTAAATAAAATAAATAAAATAAATTTATTTATCAATTTTATCCAAAATAAGATAAATAAAAATGCACTTTCCCATGAGTACTATATATGTGCTATATAACTGTAGTTGTATAACTGCATGGAATTACACAGCCACACAATACAAAATATAATCAACTAATCCACTATGAGAGATATATATAGCAGAAGACAGTCTCTCATTGAAAGTCTTTCATGCTCACGTATATGATAAGTCCCAGATGCTGTGATCTTCTCTGCATTTGGTTTTCATGGGATTTTTTAGGAGGCAAGAAAAAGGGGAATCATAGCCTGCCTCCAAGTCCTTAGAAGAGTCACAGATATACTAATAAATTTAGTATTAAAATTAATTCTATATTAAATTCAGAGCATAAAAATTTATTCTGAGGAAAGGGAAAAAAAGAAGATCAATTTAGAGGTGTACCAATGTCCTCTTTCCAGAAGTTATTCTGAGAAAACTTATTAAGCACTGATTTTTGGATCTGACCTGTAACGTATTGCTCAGGTGTCTGGCAATAACAAAGTTTATGCCATCATGCCCCTGGCTGTCTCTTCCTATGGCAAATTTACTCTTTTTTTTTTTCCTTTGTTGCCCATCATGCAGTATTTCAATATTGTCTCTTTAAATATGTGAGTTCTGCTGTGGCTCTTGCAGTGCTTTTAACTCTGCTAGTTGTCAGGAACTGCTCTACACAGCAGCTAAAGCCTAAAACTTTCATATGTGCTTTGAAAGCAGTTAGTTACAGCCCTGTGGCTTCTGCACATTGTTTTTGTCATAGGAAGACCTAAAGGCACAGCATATTTTCTCCTCTAGTGGTCTGCTACTCAGCCTTTTCATTCTCTCTTCTTTTGAAAATCTTCTGCCTCTGCTTCCTCCTCAAGGTGTTTCCTCCCCACGTCCCTTGCCCATATTTTCCCACTGCGTCTTGCAGCATTGGATCCAGTGCAGGAGGCAGTAAAGCTGCTGTGGGAACAGGAGAAACTACCACCAGTACCCCAGTCATGGAGGGTCCCTGCAGAGAGGGGGATTCTCTGGGGAGGATCCGCAAGCACTCATGGCTCCCTCATGCTGCGCATGTGGTATCAGGGGTTGCAGATGTCTTGTTGGAGGAACATCTGCTTGAGGAATAATGTGGTGGCAATTCAGAGCTTACCTTGCTCTACTGAGCTTGTTTGGCTGATGCCTTGCTGCTGAATTTTGCTTTCCCTACTCTTTCACATGGTCTTTATGTGACACTTACGCAGGCAAAAATGAGGTGTAGCTCGCAAAGAGTTTCCAGAGTAAGAGTAACGGGGGGGTGCACGAGGGGAGGTGTTTCCTGGAGATTAGTTTATAGCTGGTATGACTCAGTGCTGATAAGATCAGCTTATAACAGGGTAGCTGATCATGATTTCTGAAAAAAAAAAAAAAAGTGCAATTTTATGTCTTGCATTTTTTCTTAGAGAAGCCATAACACTGTTGCAGTCAGCAGCTGATGATTTTAAAGAATGAGTCTTCAGCATCCATGTATTGCCTTGCCTTTGTCACCCAGGTCACTGAGGTGACATGGTTAACGTGCTTACATACGTAGCATATCTATGCTTCTGAGAACGTCTGCGCCCTCGCTCTGGTCTGCAGGTCACCGGAAAGGCTTTTGCTTTCTACCTCAAGAAAATGAGTTATGTTCAGAGACAAGGGTGCAAACTCAGGCTGCCTCGGAGCAGGGCAGGGTCCTCTGCAGATCCAGGCCAGGCCTCCTTCTCCCTCAGCATCACTTCCCCTAGCACTGTGCATATGAAGTGAGTGGTTAAAGCTCTCTGTGTAACACTGACAGAAGGAAGCTCAGACTGGGAAAGGATTTGGTGAAGTTGGTGGCAAAATTCACTTAGTTTCAATGGGAGCACATCTGGACCGTGAGAGCAGTCACCACCACATTTTGCTGGTATTGCTACATTAGTTAAGGGTGAGAAACTAACCACAGCACTGCCACAGATATATGCCAGGGTGCTGCAGACAGCCACCACCATCCCTCTTCTGGCGACGTCTGTGGCGTTTGAGGAAGGTGGTTTAGAAGTGCTAGCACAAGGACTCCGTCAGCAGAGGCCGTTTGTTGTACAGCTGAAGTATTTACAAAGTGATCAAAGGAATTTTGGAGAAAGTGGCAGCTAAAAAGAAAAATGTGAATTTCTGTTGCTGAGAGAAAATACCTCTGCAAAATGTCAGTTTCTGGTAAATACCTGGGAGCACGGAGGAGGTGGGACAAAGATGGCTGAAAAAGGAAAAACAGAAAATATGAAACACTCCAAATTTTGCAATCTGTTATTAAAAACCTTTTGGGTTGTGCATGTGTGTGTCTTCTCACTAGTTCCTCAGGAGAAAAACAGTGTTCCCACTAAGATCTGTACTTGCGTGGTACTGAGAGAATTAGTATTATGTGATATGTATAGCAAATACTGGTGAAGATACGCTCTAAACAACAACTTCAAATTTAGGGCAATGCATGGCACACATAGGTACCTTTTCCCTTTGGAGGCCATAAAACATTGAGTTCATAATTAAAGGCCATATGGAGAAGCATAATGGTTACAGCTTAACAGTAGCTCAGCAGACAGGTGAACTCAGAAGTATTTACGGTAAGACTACCAGTGCTTTGGAAGGGCAGCTGTGCTCATGAGGCACATCTGAATGCACTTCCTACCCGCTGGGGAGGAATGTTCTCAGCTCCCACTCGCTGCCCACCCCGGTGATGCGAGAACCGCTTGGGCACTTTGATATATTTAGCCAAGGCTCGGTTCTCTCCTGCCCAGGTCAGTGGGAGGTGCTGAAACCAAGGTGGGGGAGGAAATGAGGCATGTGGGAGTAAGGTGGTGCATCCTAAAGCTGGGAGGCACTGGGAAGAGGTGGGTCAGCCTCCTCCTGCAAACCTCACGGTGGGAGTGGAAGGCAAGGAGGTGATGCAAAGAAAAACCAGCTAGTGCTCGTGTGGAGGTGGAGTGGGGCATTTGCTTTGGGTGGGAAGCTCGATCTGTGTGAATGAAGCTGCAGGGGGAAGGTGGGACTGAAGGAGGCGGGTTAGAGGAAACTGTGAATACGTTGCAGCTCCGCTTTGTGAGCTGGCAGGGCGCGCGCTGGGACCAGCTCCATACGGGCCGTGCGGGAATGACGTAGAAAAGAGTCACAAATTCCGCTAGCCATATGTGATAGAAAAGTTCCCATGCCTGAAAGCTTTCTCATAGCTTGGTTAATATTTCACTTGTAATAAGTGTTATTATTGTCATCTTAAGAGTTGATCGGACAATATTCCTCAGCTCTAAGAACTTCCCTCCCTTCAAGCTGAAATCTGATAGTGGAGAAGCACACATTTCAAATGAATGCTTTTCTTTCTGAACAGGTTTTTTGTTTGGGGTTTTGTTTGTGGTTGTTGGTTGTGGTTGTTCGCTTTTTTTTAACAAAGTAAAAGTTTTAAATTGAAAGTTTTCTACCTGCATTAATGGTTGATTCTTATTTGAACTGGGTATCTCCTAGCTTGAAGGGACAAATGCTTCACAAACAGGTACAGAGAAAGAATCCCTGCTCCAAGAATCTCTCTGCCTTTGAGGATCAGAGAAACCATGCATCTATTCCAGGGGAAAATGAGTGGTGTGTTAATACTTTTTAAATAAGGATTTTGAATTAAAGACGCATTAAACAGTGAAGCTGGAGGGGAAAGCTAGCACAGTTTGAATGGGAACTGCAATTTATTCTCACTGTAGATAAGTTTGATGGATAATCATGACCACTGAACAAGGAACTTCTATGTAGCCTGGCATGTGGTATTCAGAAATAAATTCTTTTTCTTAGGTAGATGAGATTCCTTCTGTGGGGAAGGAATGTGTATCATCGTAATTTTACAATGGGAAAATGCTTGTGATCACAGAAGAAAAGCTAAGTGAGGAATGACACAGGTTTTATTAGCTGAAAAATGTTTCTTTGCTGGTTTCTTTTAGCATTCAAGGAATGTTTGTGAGCTGATATTTCAGCCAGGCTCCATGGGGTTGGATAGCACCCACTTTGAACTCAAGGAACCTTAAGTATCTTTAAGATGGAGAACAGGCAAAATGTGGGTATCGTATTTCAGAAGAATATCTGTGTCTTAATTACATGATTTTTTCTTTCATATCCAATGAATGAAAAAAAAAAAAGAGTTGGTATACTAGACAAAACATTATGTTTTGGAATTACGAGAAAAAAAGGAAAAAATAGGGTGGAAAAGAGGAACTATTTTATTAGGTTGCAACTTGCATTCTTTATTTGGCATCTATTTCATTACCTCCTATTTCCTGCCTATAGCGTAATGTCCTCTCTTTTCCTGTTGCCCAAGCATTTTACAGAACATGTCTTGCATGTCTGTTGGCAATCAGGGACAATTTGACATTCTCTGCTATTTACATGGCAGGTCTTTTTCAGAATAGCCCACCCCATGAACAGAATGCGTCTCCCCCTTTCCATCACTGCATTATGCGTTTAAGAGCAGCATAAGTTGTCTGCAATTAATTTTAAGGCTACGGATCCATTTGTGTGCACTCAGACCAAGCTACCGTCCTTGGCCATTTTCCTTTTGGGAGTCACCAGGTGCACTTGACAGCCTGTGCCACTCCCAGTACCACAAGGATATGACTTTGTGCCAACATCTTCCAATTGTGAGTTTTAATCGCCAAAATTTCAACAAGCTGTAAGGTCTCCTGCAATTGCTCTGCATATTTCAGAGTGTTTCAGGAGCAGTCTGAACAGATTGCTTATGCGAGACCAAGGGACATGTCCTCTAGCTCATGCCTGACACATTTCCAGACGTAAAGATAAACTGTAGTCAGTTTTTGACATCCTCTCTCAAACCTGCGGGGGTGGCTTTGTCTCCCCTTGCAGACCCAGTGCCCTCTTGGGCACAGCTCCGTGCCCGGCAGGCAGCAGGGCACGCTTTCTGTCCTGCAGATGCTTTGCCACCTCGGTTCTCCTCTCCCACCTGGCACTTGCTTGCTCTTTCCTGGCCCCTACGTGAGACACAGACGCTGTCGCAAGATAATACACCCACTCTCCTTTTCCACAGTCCTCTGTTTCTTAACCTGGAAGGCGTGCCCTGCTCGGTATCTGCCGTCACTACTGGCTTAGCTAGGCATGGCCTCAACCGTGTATCAGAGCACTTTTGTTTCAAACCCATGCATTGATGCTGTTTGGGTCTATGCAGCAGGGATTTCTTCATGATCCTTTCTCATAGGCAGTGACCTGGCAGACACACCACTTCTGAGCTCAAAGGAAGGATGATCTTCTTTTCCTTCCAAAGGAAGGATCTCCTTCTCTGGAGGTATTCAAGGCCCGTCTGTACGCCTACCTGGGCAGCCTGCTCTAAGGAATCTGCTTTGGCAGGGGAGTTGGACCCGATGATCTTTCAAGGTCCCTTCCAACCCCTACAATTCTGTGATTCTGTGACTGAAACTATTGCCCAAATCTATCCCTTCTCTATCTATTTTTCAGGTGTCACCAAGCAGGTGCTCAGTATCTCACCCTCTCATCTCAGCTTGTCATCTTCTTTGGCATTACAGAGAAGATACAAGTATCTTATCATGGGTAACAATCAGTGACTTCTTTTTGATAATCAGTGGGTTTGGGTCAATGCAGCTCCATAACGAACATAATATTTACTGACTGACAGAAGTTTTCTGAGTTCAGTGACGCATTTCTTGACAGCTTTGGCAGTTTGTTCTGCAGGAGCTCCAGTTAAGGCCATGAAGTGAAATATTTCCTTTGTCATTTCCACTCCTGCCTTATGTCGGCATTTTTCCTTCCATTTTTCACCATTTGTTCCACAGTACATGCACACGACTGTCACACACACTGTCTTTGCCAGTCTCCATTTGCCTTGGTACCAGGGCCTCCTTTTTTTTTTTTTTAATCTGGACTGAGTTAATCCCTATTAGGGTTTGTTTTGTGTCTTCTTGATCAGTAACGATAAACTTGTTAATTGGAATTCATCTAGAGTAAGGCTCGTTTCTTGTACGACTAAAAATTAAGAAGAGTCTCTTTAATGTCTCTGTGTGAATGGTAGCGTGCTTAGGCACCTAACATAAGGATCTAGTCTGCTATTTTGGCTTTGGTTTTCAGGTAATAATAACAAAACCCAAATCCTGTGACTCAGATGTCTAATTCTGCCCATGGTCACTGTAGTGGTCAAACGGAGCTACGAGGATTTCCTGCTTTTCAGGCACTAATCCTGGCAGTGCTCACTACAAAACTGCTGTGCTGATTATTTAAGTAACAGCCCATAGGCCCTGAGCTGTAAGAATATTTTAAAGAATTAATATAGGGCTTTCAGGTGTTACTACAGAGAACAAGAAGCTGTGGTACCCATAGCTAGAGAAAATGATATTTTTTGTAATGTACAGAACATCTGTTAATCACCAAAGATTCACGAATTACTAGGAGGTGGAACTTAAAAATAATATATATTGGGTTCTACTAAAGCCCCCAAGTTCTCCCTCTTTAAAGCTACTTTCTGGGGAAGGAGAGATGCAGTATACACTCACATGGGTAAGTCCATACTTTTATTTTGCTTACATAGATGTTAATAGATACCTTCTCACTTACTTTTCTTGTTAAATAAAGTGATTAGATGGGAGAAGTGCTCGTGTGAGGATGTGCAGAGTGACTTATTATCATGACCGTTTTCCAGGCAGAATCCTAGCGAAAAAAAATCTTATATTCCATAGATCCATAGATGATATCACTTTACATATCAGCTAAACTATCAAATGCCACTTTAACATGGCTTACCTGTGTAAACTTTTTATTATTTATTTTTTTAACACCATCTTGGATAAAAAATTTGTAAAGAAACAATTCTGCCACCTTATGATCATACAATTTTTAAGATTACTTTCATAATCCTGTCATGCATGAAATGTGCAGAACTTGAATACATGGACTTTAGCTGAGTGAGATTTATGCCCAGACAGTAAGGGTGATGGAAATGGCCCTCTAAGCGTATGCCCAGCCCTTGCAGCTGGGCAGCTTTCAGGGGTGAATCCTCCTGCCTTTGACCCCTATTGGTGCTAGAAGGAACATGCAGGCGTGAGTTCGAAATGATCGGGCCTGAGAATAGAGACTGAAGAACAAGAAATTCCCGTTCATCGTTCACCGGAGGATTCTGTCTCTTTGGCTCCTGTTCACCTGGAACATCAAGTACCTTGGAGGGAGAGAAATACCATGGCAATAAAGGGTGGAGGAGGAGGGCTGTAGCTATATATGCTTTTTTTTTCCATAAAAGTACACCAGCTGAGTGCAACGATAGGAATGCAGGGGTCCTGAATAAAACAACCTCCCTTGTCCCTTTTGAACTGTATAAGCATGGATCTTTGGGTAGAGCACCTATTGTATTGAACAGTGAGCAGCTGCTGCTGACATACAATTGAGAACTGAAAGCTATTTAGAGAAATAATTGCTTTAGTTTCCAAGATGCTCCTGGAAATGAGATATAAATTTCTCATTATAGTCTTACCTGGCAAAATACAGTATGTTCTAAACAATAATTAAAAATTCTTAAATTAAAAATTCTTAAAGAAGTTGAGTTTGTCTTCCAGGTTTGTAATGGAGAAAAAAAAAAAAGTAGGAACAAACAATCCTCTTGTACAGGGGAGAATAGTAATCGCGTCCTGTTCTCTCACTGGAGTGCGAAATGGAACACCTGTGCTCGTCTTCTCTGGAATAATGCTTGGGAGCATATTCATCACCTGGGGTATTTTTCCTTGAAAAAAGGCAGCTGAAAAAGGAAGAGCGAGAATCTGGATACCTTTATTTTTACAGTCTGTCCCACAGGATATGATGTAGAGTGTTTTATTGCTTAAATTTCCTGATTAACTAGTGCATTTAAGTAATTCTTCTGTAAGTTTTCTCTTCTCAAATTGCTTTTAAGGGATAGTGCTTTTAAAATGCACCCAAAAGTACAAGTTTTGTTCAAAAGTGTAGGCAGCTAGCATATTTCTTGCATCTTGCTATTAAAATCCCTTCTTTCTTTCTAATGCTGATGATCTTCAGGTTACTTTTTCAGAATGCCAAAACTGACAGCAAACACTGTAGAGGAACACAGGTAAACACACAAAAAGTCATCATATAAATATTGACTTAGAGTCACGTCCTAAATACTATCTAATACTGGGAATCAGGACATTGGTTAAGAGGTTACTAATTCTGAGAATTCATCTCCTGCATTTTATAGTTAAGAATTTCTTCCCTTTTTTTGTACTTCACAACAAAGATTGTAACACTTGCAATCTCCCTTCTAAGTGTGGTTGCAGGACTAATAATCTTCTCTAAGGTAGTTCAGTTAAAAAACAAACTTTCCTTACATGCAACCAAATTCTGAACTAACCTTATACATGCTACCATTTCTATATCAAACAAGCATTGTAGGACTTCACCTTCTACCTTTTCTTTTTCTTATTTCCCCTTTTCCTACTACTCAAGATACATAAAAATTGAGAACTGTGGGATTAAACCATGAGCAACAAGATTTATATCCAGAATTTTAACTTGCTCACACAGCTGTCCTTTTAAAAGTCCTTATCTTAAAATGAAAATCCCACAGTGACTTCCTAGCAATCCTGTCTTACACTGAGCGTTCACCCATTTTTTTTCCAGAAGTATGTCTCAATGACAGGCCTCATGGTTCTCAGCTGAAATGAAACCTTGTGAGTGAAAAACACCAGTTTTGTCCAGTAAAATGAGGAACGTTCAGCCTTAACCTCATCTCTTAACCTGCAGTCTGAAAGCCATGCAGAGCTGGGAACATCCTTGTGCCGCATGGAGCACAACCATTGCCCCCAGTGTTTAGCATACAGGAGTCATAAGAACTGCTGTGTTGTCTTCCTCCATACAGTGAGCCTTTTGCGTGGTAATGGCCAAACACTGGAGCTGGCAGAGGCCTTCAGAGGCTCCTCTAGGGTGAGGACTGGCTGGGGAGGAAGCCTTAATGTGTCCTGTCTGGATTCAGTTCTTTGAGATTCCTTTAAGTGCAAATCCTGCAACATTGTTCAAATGAACCAAACCTAAAGACAAACAAGAGGCAGAAAATCTCCATGTAGTCTAGGTAAGGTGAATATACACTTTAAAAATGTCATCAGAAAAGCCATCTCCCACTGCAATGCATCCTGTTTCTGTGATGCTGTTTTGGAGAAGAGCAGCAACTACTCCTGTTTAGGAGTACAGCATCGATATCAGTAGATCTTAAGAGCTGTTGCTCCCCTGTGTCATATATCAAAGCATAAGTAAGTTCCTGGAAAAAAAAAAAAAAAAAAAAGAAAAAAAAAAACAGACGATAATAATACATTTCTATTGGTCGTCTGAGTTATGAAATCTCTTTTGATAGCTGAAATTGAACTCGTTTCCACCAATGCAGACAAATGAGATGGATGTCTCACTCATAGCCTATCTCAAAAATTTCTGGAGAATTATTTCCTTCTGTAAGTAAAGTCAGTCTCCTCAGCGACTCCAAGTCTAGATAGGACAAGCAAGGTAGAAAATGTTTTGGAGTCCTGGTAAGTCTCCTTTGCCAGAGCTTGATGCAAGCTATGTGATGAAAGAAAACTAAGAGAAACGTGTGCAGACAGTTATGGGAGGTTGGTCCTGAACAGGGAAAATTGAAAGGAAACTTGGTCTTAATCTAGTGACAGGAAGTTAACCTAGCAGCTCTGTGAGCTCTGGTTAGCTTGAAAATCTGTTAGCTTACCACCTGTCAATCCTGTTCTGTAATTTCTTTGTAATTTTTTATTTTTAATCTCTCATAGTGTTGGGACATATTGCAGGGGTGCCTGTAGGGGTGGTGAGTTGCATTAGCTAACAGTGAAAAGTGTGGGTGACCAGCACCTCATAGTTTGGGGCTCTTCTACCAAGGCTTTAATGACTGGAGACAGTGAGCAGGTGGAGACTGTTTTCACTACAACCTGACTAGGAGTGCGGAGTGCTTTGAGTGATGTTGATAGGAGGAAGAAAGCTATAAATCCACCCCTGTACCTCACAACCCTAGTAGCAAAACGGCATCGATTTTCTTGGAACTAAAGAAGGCTCAGGAGCAGTTAATGTATTAGCAAGCTGGTCTATAATTACCCTAAGAACTAGTTTGAGGTCATTATTACTGTTACAAAATGTAATAGCCATATTACATAAGCATAATAACAATAGTACATCTCTGAATGGTTACAGATTGCTTCTTTTGACAGCTGTGGTAGAAAATGGATCACTGGATGGTCATGAAATGAATATTTTCCCTAATCAGAATGGAGAGCTTTATTACCCTTATAATTACTTGTTTAGCAGTCACTTATTAATTTTTTTTTTAGGTCCATGAGTAATAAAATAGGCCTGTTTATTAAATAACATTTTAATTAGGAATCATTTTTAACATGTGCCAAGTTCTTAATGTTTTCTCCCATGCAATTACGTAGATGAATGCTTGTATTTCTGATAACTTCATTGACACCATCAGCCAAACTAAGTCTTCCCTGGTAGGGAGCTCATATAAAATAACAGGCTCCATATGCCTTAGCTTCTCCAAAACAAGTAATTTTCAACATATGTGATAGAATATTGCTTATTCTATTTAATAGCTTTTGCAGCCTCCCCCTAGGTACTGTGTATTTACAGTTTGTTTGAATTCAAATGTACTGGGTATGCTTAGGTAAATTTCTTATTGACCGCACTGGAAAGCTTGCATTTAAACTTTTTTAAACGAAATTTCGCATTTTCATGAAAATGCACTTCAGATACAATGTTGACAGATTATTTTGCAAATGTATACATACTATTTGGCCATGCATAAAACCCGTTAAAACATTATTAATGTTGATATAACATTGAGTAAATATTTTAAGTGTTGATCTAAGAATGAAATAGTAATGATCATTCTGATTAAAAGAAAATGTCTTTCTTTTGTGTCTTTCACAAGCTTTTTTTTTTTTTTTCCATATGAAGTTTGAATGAGAGTCAGCATCTTCAGAGTGCCTGCTTGTTCACAAACCAGATATTGGCATGGTTTCTCCTCTTATCCTGAGACTGAAACTCACATTCAGGTCAAGAACAGAGACAGCTGTCTTTTCACTAACGTGGAACATGAACAAATGAAATCCTCTATTACGTCAGCTACTATGACTAATTTTGGCATAGGAATTAGGCTAGAGAAGCATGAATTCTGGCGATAGCATGGGACCTAGAGATTCCTTGACCAGTGCCAGCTGCTTTAGTGAGCCTTTGCTAATATATGCTCACCAGTAATTTTGTTCTGTAAATACATACATCTTCCATGTGCTTATCTACTGCTTCCCTAGCTCTTCTGTACAGGTTGGAGGCCATAACAAATGGCAATACAAATTGTCTCATGAGACTCTATTTCAAACATGAGCTTATATTTTAGTCCATTGCCACTTTTAGGAATTTCAGTTATATGTCCCAGAGATATCTGAAATTCTAGCCGTTCAAGAGTCAATGCAATTTCACCAGGACAATTTAGCCCCTGAGAGGCATCCCTAAATAAGGGATGTCATGTGGTCCCAGCTTTTCCTTAAAACCTATGGAATTATTCTAGTGTGTAACAGTTGACATTTCTCAGTGAACAGTTGTGTGTAATTCCTTGTTTATAAGTTTAAACTCAGTTTTGAAAGAAGTTTGAGGTGGGCTAAGTGTGCAAACTTGATTGTAAATAAGAAGTGCATTCTGTTCTGAAGTGAATGTTTTCATTCACACGCAGGAGTGAAGGAAAGAAAAGAAGAAATTATTCTTCCTTCTGGAAAAATTCTAAAATATTTTTTCACTATATGACATTTTCAGGGATAAGATCTCCAGTTTGTGAAAAATCTACACTTAGGTCTTTTTATTTATGGATCTTACAGGGCTCAAAAGAGAGCAAACTTAGCTCACCTGTATTCCTTATTCTATACTATGAGAACAAAAGCAAACAAACAAAAACTCCACGGTCACTTCTCCAGGTAGTAGAAGTTGGAGAATGAAGCTTTTCAAAAACGTGGGAACTAGATGAATCTGGCTGGGAACTGGTCTGGCTTGTGGCTGCCAGTTGGGTGGCTTGTCAATACATCAGAGAAATTAAGCAATTTGCAAAATGGAGACGTTTTCCTTGACTTTGTGCTGCAGATTTTCCTTTTTCCTGGGGCTTGATTCCTTTCTCATTTGACTTGGGATGCATTGTAGCTAGTCTTGGGTGGTCAGACTCACCAACCCATATAACTTTGCTCAAGTCATCTCTGCTTCAGTTGCATAACTTACATGGGAGAATCTCTGGAGTCACAACATTTTGTCTGGCCACAAATACAGTTTTCCCTTACCTTTTGCTTTGGTGCTTCTTTGACTTCTTAATCAATCTCTTATTTCCCCAACTATGGATCTTGTTTCAAATTTCTGTGCCTGATTCCAGCCTTAACCCAAGTTATCAGGCCTATTCCTTCTCATCAAATTGGATCTTGCATGCATATTTAAGAAGAGTACATCAAAGCATGTAACCTGCTTTGCTAAAGGAAGGAAAAATACTCCCTTGCTCATCAGTAATGACAACAGTAGATCAGGTCAGATGGAGTCAGGGAAGCAACAGTGGAAATAAGCTGATCCTCATACCATGTAAGGACCTGACCCTCTGCAACACTTAGGCCCAAATTCAAATAAGCAAAGCCACATTAATATATAAAGTCTGTTATAGGAGTTACTCACTGGTATCAAAGCTCTGGTCTGCATATTGATTCTATGATACTTTATTCTTTAACGTCTACATGCATTGATAATGCCTGGGGTTACACTTATTCCATTGATTTACTTTGTTAGCACCTAAGTTTCATGACTTAAAATTTGATTTGCCCCATGGAACTCAATGAAAATTTTATTGCCTTTACAAGAATTAATTTGATCTTGTAATGAATTATTCCATTGTTAAACTATCTTCCCTCCCTGTAATTAGGCAAATCATACAAACATTTGAATGCCTGTTTGTATTCATAAACTTTGATTGTTTGTGCTGCTTTTTCCTCCCAGTTTGGTGACCAGTGTAACTCTAGCTGTGCAATTGGTACTGCTCTGACAGCAAGTGGACTTGATGACTTCCCGAGACCTTCCAGCCTAAGCTGTTCTGTTGTTTGGTGGCTCTCTGTCACAAGTTTTGACTAGCAGCAAACAGTTTTGAAGAAAATAGGGAACTTCAGGAGAGTACTGCTTAGAAATTAATTTTCAGTGAGAATTTGTTACTATATGGAAAAGTGTGAGAATATGAAAGGAAAGGACCTCAGTCTACTTGCAGTTCAAGATGTGAGAGAATTTCCACTACTTGTTAATTTACATACATGTAAAACATATGTGCATTGCTACTTACATGTGCATGAAAGAATGATTAAAAAATAGCTAACAAGAGTTTGTGCTGGTTTAGAGTTTGTGCTGTTTTTTCCTCCCGAGAGCCGACAGGCAGGGTGCTTTTAGTCTTCCAGTGCAAAAGTGCATGCCTTGCAGCTTCTTGGCACTCAGCGAGTACCTCCCATCTGTGAGGTGGCTGGGACGTGTGCACTTGCAGCATTTCCAGCGAAACTGTTTTTAGGGTGGTCAGCAGCAGAAAGGAACTGCCTCTTTGCCCTTTACTGGTACTCAAGGTTTGGCAGTTGAGATGATAAAAAGATGGAAGGATGGGGAGGTGAGATAACACAAGGCAGGTAGTTGCTGAGATAATAAAATACAGTGTAATTTAACGATGAAAACTGAGAGTCTTCACTGGCCCAGCCTCTTATCTGACTTTTATCTTTGTAATGTAAACTCGGAGTGCGAATCCATCACTGTTTGCTTGTGTGCCCAATAGCATTTCCATGTCCTAACTCAACTGAAACATGTAGTGGTAATAGAAGCATGTAGTAATAATTACTGGTTTGAAATAATGGAATGATAGAGGAGAAATTCAAAGTCTTGTCTTTGCTCTCCATAGTGGAAGTTACAGGACTTGTACAGAATCACAGACTTTCTTTCCAACCCACCCGATATAATTACCTTTGGTTCTCACAAAAGGATAATCCTTTGACTGGCACCACTTACCAGTGAAGACTTGATTATGTTGGTATTTCTGTGTAGATTCTCCAGTTTATCTCATGGTAAAGGACAGTAGAATTGAGTGTGTGACTTTCGTGTAGTTAGAAGCTGGATTTGAGATCCACATCTGGTTCCTGGGCTTTCTGTGGCCTCACTGGAAATTCTCTCCTGGACAAAGATATTGCAGCATTGAATTGAAATGACTATTTGGAATTTTCTTAGACTGTTGCATGGTAGAGAAATTATTGTTGTCCCTGGGCAATGCTTCTTAGTTCCCAGGAGTAGGGAAAACTCCACCATGTTCTGGTATCAGCAGGGCTCTTTGAAGGCTGAACAAGGTGGGGAAGGTGGGGAACACAAGCTGGTGCTTGATAGTCACAGCACTTGAAATCTCCTTTGATAGTTTAGTTTTACATTATGATGTCTGCTTTTTTTTTTTTTTTTTCTGTCAAAACACAGCAGAAGTTCCTCCTCTCAGCCTGCTTCCTGCTCTCCCACGCAACCTTTTATCTGACAGTCCTTGTTACAGCCAGCTATAGGAGACCTGGGCTCAAATTCCCCATCTGCCTGTAGGATGGAGCCCATACTTGCTATAAAAGGACCTTGCCAGTTGATTGAACGGCAGGTATATTGACCATGCAGGGCAATGCTGTCTGTCTTGCCTGTTAAAACAGCTTTATGCAAGTGGGAAAGAGGCTTGAAGCTAGGTTCTGTAACTGAGTGCTTTTCATGACTTTTTCATGGTAGTGCATGGGTGTTGCAAGCATTCAGCCAGCAGGGTGCACAAGTAAATTTGAGTTTGCTCAGGCAGAGGAGGGATGTGGATGTGGATGCATGGTCTGTGTGCACACTCTGACTCCTGGCTTCTGGGATAAAAGGAGGGTGCTGACTTCTCTGGGGGAAGCACAAACTGAGGGGCTGCCAGATTTAGGTGGCAGGTGAGGCTCGGTTTGAGACTCCAGGTTGTCCTACTGAGATACCTAAGCATGTAACTTCTTCATAAATGTCAGTTTAAGACCTTTTGTGCATCAGCTTCCTTGACAGTTGGATCTGAGGCTTGGACCCTGCTTGTATCTGTGCTACTTCTTCCTCTCTGAAAAAGCCTCCTGATGTGAAGATTGCCTTATCACGACAACCTCAACTCAACTGAGTGTTTGGAAATGTTCTTTAGGCGAGATAAGTTTCCTTTTTACAAGGAAAAAAAAAAAAAAAAAAAAGGAACATTGGTGCTCTAAGGATTAATAGAAGATTTTCTACCTAATCAAGTCTAAAGGGCTGCTACCGTGTCTAGCCGTTCTGGTTTCAAGGACAGAGGCAAACAATGCTTGTCAAACTTGACTCTCTGAAAAGACACTAGCTTTTTCTGTGGTGGTGCCCCTCAGTTTCTATTGCACTGGCTTGTCCTATTTTAAATTTGTAATGAAAGAAAAAAAATTCTAAAGCTGGTAATCATGTGCCTTCCTTGTATAAAAACACATCTTGTTTTTATCATCAGTAACCTGTACTACACAAGAGCTCTGACACATACATTTCAGGATAGATTAGGAATTGCCTGCTGCATTTACATAACATTAAAATCACTGTCTAGATACACAAAATAAAATGAATACCTTCCTGATTCTCTAGCATGGGCTTGCATAAAAACGATTTTACCTTGCTTTTTTTTTTTCTTTTTTTTTTTTCATGAATGCAACAGCCCCTCTCTTTATTTAGTAGGTTGGAAGAGAAGGATTTGATAGCTGAGTGAGGGGACACGTAGGTAATTCATTTTTCTGGCAGACTTGGACAGCATGCTTACTGCATTTAAAAAAAAAAATGGGGGGAAAAAGTGTTATGAAAAAGCGTATGGAGTGTGTGACAGCTGGGCTCTATCTGACTCTCCATCATTCCTTGCAGCTGCCGGAAGCCAACCGCTCGTCTTTCCAAACCACAGGCTCATGTGGGTAATGATATGATTTCCTCTCTCTTGTGTTTTGTGTGTGTGCTTCAAGAAGACTAACCCCCAAAACTCTACACACCCAGTTAATCAGGACAGTAGTGGCTCCTCTCGTCCTCCTGAAGTGATTCTTGCAGTGCTGGGACAAGTGGTTGGAGGCTACATCTTCTGGCCCAAGTAGGATGGTTGTCCTCATTTGCATTTTTATTGCTTGCTTTGGGTTTTACCCTTCATCTCAATACTAAGTAGTGCCCTTACTAACTGAAAAAAGGAAGTGGAATCCATATAATCTGTTTTCAGGCTAGTATAAGATCTTTGCTATTTGACTTTTGGAGGAAAAGCATTCCCATGCCACAAGAAAAAAAATGCAAAATCTAGAGTTCTATTTCATTTATCATCACTGTTCTCTACCGAGGACCTCTAAAATGCTACCTGTATGTCTATAAGTGTTGTAAATAATAGCTGTTATACCAAGGGAACTAAGGTTACACTAATCACACTGGAAGTATCCATATACCTATTTCTTATGATCAGAAGTCTCATATAGTTTACTCTTCAGGTAACCATCTTGTAGTTCACATGAAGCCTTTCCTATGATAACTATAAATTCTAGTGCTTTTGTGCCTATTACAAACAGGTTGTTGGTTTTAACTTTAAGAAACAATAATTAAAATCTCACACAAAGCTGTAGCTGAGAACCTGGAAGCAGTGAAGGAAAGGGCAGAAACCCCATTGGCTTCTCGGGGGCAAGGATTTCACTTTAGCCCTGATTTGGTTTTGCCTGCTTAAGGTATTTCAGTGTTTGTAAACCTTCCAGTATTTGAAACTAGATGCTCGGAGTGTGGCAATAAGTGTTCGCAAACATGCCGTTATCTGGTTTTACACTGAAGAATGTATTTTGTGAATATAAGTAGCTATATGAGTAGTAACTTGCTCATACTCATTCTGCCTTGACCCATGAGGTCTGTTTTAAAATGTGGCTCGTTGTTCCTAACCCTCTGATAAACAGCTTTATTAAATACTGTACCTAGCATTAAATGAGTTATGTTTGTTATATAAGATTGATATGGAATGTAGCAGACGACATTGCTGTTTTTAACAAAAGTTAAAACTTTTTAATATTTAGAAGAACATCTTCATCAACAGCATGTCTTTAACACACATTAATTTTTCTCATTTAGATTCTATCCATTATAGACTCTGAGGGCTACCTCAAACTTAAATTTCTTAGAAAGGAAGGCCTTTTCCTCAGATGTTTTGTGATCTAAGTTTGGGCATTTGGGACTATTTATTTATTTATTTATCTATTAGAGTCCAAGAGGTAAGGGTGCACTGGGAAGGGATAAAACAGTAACTGTTTAGTGCAGTATCACTCTCAGCCTGTTCACAGCATATAACTATTGTCAAACCACCTGTCAAGGTGAGCACAAATCCCTGTTGGCGGAGTTAAAAGGAACATGGAGGATTTTAGGATCCGTTCTCAGTGAGAGAAGAAATGTTCTTGTTCAAAAAATGAAACTGCAGGGTGGTGGAGGCATATTGCAAAATTCCATTGAATGTGAGGGCTTACATTTTAATAGATTGAGAGTTTGTAGGCCAGAAGAGACTCAAACAAAAAGTAAGTTTATTTATTTATTAATTTATTATTAACTGATTGATAGAATGAATAGCTAGTGGAGGTATCTAGGAAAATATTTAATTTGGTCAACGGGGCGGGCAAGGATGATGAACTCTGAAGCCATATTCTCAACGAATATGACCGAACCTAGATGTCTTTTCTCATGGTTAGAAGAAAGAATATTGCAGTAATCAAGATACAAGGGGAGAGATTGAATTCAGCTGTTTTATAAGTTGGATGTATAGCAAAGGTCTTTTTTAGCGATGTTCTAAAATAGGAGTTTTCAAGGATTGTCAGTAGTCTAAATGTGAAAAACACAAGAGAGTTTTGAGTTGAGGGAGAGGTTTCATGGTGACAGCCTGAGTAAAGAGGCAGGATGCTGGTTTTGTCTACTGTGATTCAGAGGAAGGAATGACACCTGTTTTGGCACTGTTGAACTTGGGCTTAGAGAAATATCCACAAAGACATGTTAGACAAGGCTGAAATTTCATTTTGGACAGAAAATTACTAGCCTTACGTAGTCTGTCAATGACCAACATGGAAATAATTGGTAGCTGAACTTGTAATTGCAAGAATACCTTCCATCTTCACACTCGGGAGGGGAAAAAAAAAAAAAAAAGAGGCCTAGGACTGAGACCAGTAGCATCGCCAGAGAAAGAGGGGCTTCCAAAAAGTGTGATGAAGCTAGGAGGAGAACCAAGAATCAGCACTGATTCTGAAGTCATCAAGAAAAACTAGTTTATGTAAAGGATGCAGACAGAACAAGAAGGATAAGTAAGTTCTGGCTCTGAAACTTGGCTGGGAAATGATCATTAGAGATTTTGACCAGAATAGCTGGGGGTGGTGGGAAGAATATCACTGTATCCTTGCCTATACTGATAGCACTTCATCTGGTTTTGGCCACTGTGGAAGACAGAATATTGGGTTAGAGGATCCTTTGGTCTGACCAAGTTCATCTGTTCTTAATTTCAGTGGGAGTAAAAGGTGCAGAAACTAGATTAGATGTTCTGGGGTGCAAATGGAATACAGGAAATGTTATCAGTGCTTGCAGACAGTACGCTCAGCGTGCTCAGATATGAAAGGGAAATGTAGGAGGTAGCTGGACAGGCAAGGGAAGCCAAGGGTGGGAGAGAACTGCAGAACTGGCATGGGAACCATGGGGTAGATAGTTTGTACAGAAAAGTAAAGAAGGGAGTGAAAGTGGGGGTGAGGGAGATCAAGAGATGATAGGGTGGATGGAGCTACAGAGGTAACTGGAAGTGTTGGAGGAAAATAATTGAAAAAATCCTGTGCCTGTGGGAGTGGTGAAGGGGAGTTGCACGACACAAAGGAGACAAAGTGGTGCTGTTGGGATTGTAGAGGTCATGTTGGGCCAAGTTGCAGTTGTTACATCTGTGTAAATTGTGAACTAGAAAAGCACAGTGAAGTGCAATAAATGTCAGCTGTTAGTCCTCACCCTTTTTGTTCATATAATAACAGTGAAATTATATGTGCAATATGAGGAATGTTACCGCACTTACACTGCAAGCAACTTACAGTGCTTTGGCCAAACAGCAACACACGGAGGTGGCCGAGTACTTGCAGCCATCCAAATAGATACAGAAAATGTGATTCCCTCAGTGTTTTCCCACTCATCTCTGGAGACTGCTGGGGGGTTCCCTTTTCCTAAACCCTTCCTGCAACAGCAGCAGCAGCAGCCAAAGCAGCCAGCTTTCCCTCCACTCTGTCTCCACCTGCCTGGTCAGTGGGAGACTGGGCGCACAGTTTGCTTAGTCCTGCAGAGCCTAAGAGCTCAAAAACCCAAGGTATAACAGGGAAGAGGTGTCAAATCAAGAAAATTTTATGTGATCACAGAGTGATCACAGGAAGCAATGTGGTCTGGGCAATAAGGCATCTGGCAAGGGCTGGAAGGCATGTGTTATATTTAGCTCTTCCATGGAGCAGCTTCCCGTTGTTGGTAAAACAAACAAAAAAACAACCAGCCAACAAACTTATGAAAATTGTGGGGACTATTTTCCCCAAAATGACCTAAGGAATTTAGTAATTGTATGCCACTGTACACTGGCATTGCTTTACATGGTCTGAAAATTCCTTCCTGGCAAAAAGCTGCAGCTTAGTAATGCACTGGTCCTAACAAGAGTACCTTAATTTGCCACGCAGCAGTCTATCAAAACTATGCAAAATCCATCCAGTTCTAAACTCACTCAGGGAATACAAATTGTGTTGTAGCAGCATGCATACACCATGTGTACCTGGCAGCAGTGGAAACTGAAAATCCAGCATTCCCCCCAAGAGCCAAACTCAGCAGACAGCTTCTCACTTTGGTTGCATTTTGCTGTAATAGGAGAAAAATGAGAACTTTAATTTCGGTTCTTAAGAGAGTAAAAAGAGTTTTTGATTATTTTACTTAGTTATGCATTTACTTATAAGGTATATTACATGGTGTGTATGTTCAAGAATCTTTTTACTCCCCTTCCTTAATGTAGTTAATAATCTCAAATTACTTCGTCTGTAAAGCACTTCTGCTCTTTAATTTATAGAAATGGCAAAATGTGGCAATGCTTCTAATACATGTTTATCTTCCTGAATCTTCATGGAACAAGAAGAAGAAGAAGCTGGCAGAATAAACATAAGAGGTTTCGTTAGCTAGTTTTTGTGTTAGTTAGTTTTTGTATATTTAAACAGTATTCTTGACTCTGTTTCCCTATGTGCTCTTCCATTAAATATTACATTTTTTTTCAGACTGAGATCTACTGGGCCAAATTCTCACTTGGGGTAGATCATACTTGCACTTTTACAACTGGTTAGTTTACCTCAACTGAACTGTGGATTTTATTTTATGTGATGGAGCTTGCGAGTGATGAGTTTGGTGGTGGTGGTTTTTACTAACAAGCTGTAGCAGCAACCACTTTTTACTAACAAGCTGTAGCAGCAAACACAAGAACAACAAAGTGGCAGGAAAATATTTTGTAGTAAATAAAATTTGGAATGTGGGATTTCTGCATGCGTTTGGAATGATATAAAAGTCAAAAATTCCCGGGTTCTGAAAATGCTGAGGTTCTGAAATAATAGCCAAATTCAAATGTCTCTTATTTCAAAATCAGTCACAATCAAGCAACAGTTAGGAAGCATGAGAGCAAAGATGTATAATCATAGAGCAGATCCCATGATTCTTTGAATGTTCATGCCTATTATTTTAACTTATGCACAAAAGAATACTCCAATAAGTTAAAAGTAACCAAAAAGCGGAGAGATGTAAGTGGAATATTGCCTGCTTTGGCTGAGTTCAGAGAGCACCATTGTCCTCTGATTAGAAACTTGGGTCATATATGTGGATGTTTACTCTGTTAGCTCAGCAGTTATGAGTGATAGTATTTTCTGAACTTCAGACACAACATTCTATATGTTCAGTCTGTTGGTTTTTTTAAAACTCTGAGCCCTGCAACTGTTGGAGGGAAGCAAGAAAAATGTTCTCATTTACTACATGCCTACTTTTATCCAATTATAAGCCAAACTTTTACTCTATGTAACAATAAGTAGTTATTGATTTAAGAACAAACAGACGTATCGATCCAAAGGGAAAATACACTGTACATGTTGATCAATACTTAACTTGTAGGACAAAAATTCTTGATATTCACTTCAGGGCATCAATATATACATATTACTGCATGTTTGTGTCAATAAGTCAGGTAACTGGGCTAGATTTCCATCTAACAGTATAAACTCTCTTAATGATTATTTTTCTAGTCAAATATTAGTCTCTAAAGGGAAGAAGGAGTTAGAGGACCAGAAAAAGAATAATTGTTCACCTCCCTTGAGATAAATAATACTTTTCATTAAGCTCAGCTAATGCCTATCAAGAGCCACCAGATTGATTATTTAATATAAACTGTTATAATTCTGCCAAGCCCTATAACAGTATTTACCTGTACCAAGGTAAAATTGGAAATTTAAGTATACACCTGTGAAGATATTTTGGTGCCTAACTTGTAATTAGTTTGATGTCAATGTCAGCTTGTATGGAAAGGAAATGTTTCCTTTTAATTTTCGAAGATAGAGCACATCTAGGTTCCCTGAATACCTTTAAACACTCTGAGCAATCCGGGCATCACTGCTTCATTTCTTTCAGCCTCGTCATAAACCAGGAGTTTCTTCTTGCTGGAATTCATTGGCATAGAACTAACCATAAATTATACAAAGATAAACTAATTATGGAGTAATGGGGCAGTTGCAGTACACATTTTTTTTCTCTGACATTTCTTTTCTGTCCCATAATAGCTCTAACACTGGGTTAATCATTTTTATTTAAATGTTTTCTTTATGGCTAATTTCACCCCGATATCACCCGTCTCCATCTTGAGTCTCCTGAGGCACTTGCTATGAAGGACACACCCAGGGAAGGGGCAGGCTTGGGACAAAGAGAAGCTGTGACAGCTACACAGTTAATATTTATTCTTGACATGATCAACTCCATAATAAAAATGTATAATACATGTTGCTTCAGAGCGGAATAAATTACATGGCACTGTCTTTAAACCACCTTTACAGTCTCCTCCTGTAAAGAATAAGTCTGAAAGCTGTGGGTCCTTTCTGCACGACTTCACCCATGTGGGGCCTTTCTTAAGCCTCCACATAGCTGAAATTCATGTGTAAATTCTCATCGCCTTGTGTCTTAGTCACCTCTGCCTCATTTCTTGCTCTTGACAGATCCAAGCCTGTCTTGCCCTCCTCGTAACCATTCGTAGTGCTGGAAACATCATTGCCTTAGCACATGGTCTGGGGGGTTGTATCTGTTCCTGGCTCTCACTCCTCAGGTTAATTTAATATGTTCTTTACTTACCCATACTTCTCCTGGAAGCCCTTATATCCCTGACTGCTCCCTGCAGCCTGCTTGTTCTCTTTTCAAATCAGCACTTTCTCTTTCCTCACTGGTTACCTGTGGGAGTGGGAAGGAGGTGTCTGTGTGTACCACCCAGGCTACTTCATTTTATTCCTTGAACCTGTTCATAGCTGTTATTCCTAGAAAACTTGATAACAACTGCAGTGACATTGCACTTCAAGCCCAGGCCTATTGGTTTGCCTGATAATATCTCACATTTTCCTCTAGTCCCCTGAGCTGTGCGCAGCTTTTGGTTCTCACTTGCCTGATCTATAGGTTGTGAGTTGTCTGCACACTGTCCCACATGATGGAGTCCTAATCCCTGGGTGGTACCTGCCTATTTTCAGGTTGTGCAAAAAATATAAATAATCCTAAGTACAGCTCTTTAGAAGCCCAAGTTGTAAAAGGTTGCTTGCCTGTCAAACAGACAAGTGTGAACCTAGATGAAGGGAATAGGTATGGCGTGAATCCACAGGGGTAAGGAGCTGCACAGCAAGAGTCAGATAACCACATTGGTGTCCTCAGGCTGGCATCCATGTGGCTATGGGCTTCCAGCTCACAGCTGGCTGGTCAGTGGGCAGCAAAATATGACAGCAGAGAAGCTTGAGCCTGCCTTGTAGACATGCCTTTATAATGGACTACTTTAACACGCTTCATGAACTCTTCAAAATGTTTGTGGTGTCCTGTGAACCCCTTTGTGAAATAAGGAAAGTGTTAACATTGCCGTTTTCTCCAGGGAGCTATGGTTCACCCAAAACTGCACAGCAAACACTGTCCAAGCCTCTTGCTTGCAAACCGATCTCTAGGGCTCTCCTTATCACTCTTGTTTGTTATAGAAGAAAGCTCCCCCTTGGATCCCTTAACAGAAAATTTTAACTGCTATTAAACAAAAAAAAAGGTTTCCAACAAGTGATAGAGATCACAACGGCAGTCTGACCACAACGGCAGTCTGACCACATACCTGTCTTCATTAGCTATACACAAGATAACCAGGAGAGGAGACGTATACTCTCAGCTATGTTGAAATACTTTGGAACAGAAAGGCCCAAAGGTGGGTCTGTTTCCCCAGACTCAGGATATTTGGCACATCTGTGCTGCAAGGATCCAAAGCCATAATCCCTCACTAACTATACACAGGGAGCATAGTGGACAGTCTTCTGAGCAAGTGGGGCCTGTAAAAGATGGCAGACCTCATAGACACAAGTTTTGTTTCCTAGGGCCAAACGTGTGTGCCTGTTGTAAACCTGAATTAAACTTCAGTAATAAAAAGGTTCAGTGAAAGCAGATCTCTCACAGAATGAATACTAGATTCACACATGGATATTCTTGCCACTTTCAGGCAGTTCGGAAGTGGTGTTACATGATTTATATAATCAAAAAAAGCAACTGAGTGTTGAACCACCATGCAGTGCAACTGTTCAGAGAGATTCACTGAATAATAATCTGTAATAAATTAACTTGAAACAATCAGGATTTGATATTGAGGCTTTCTTCATCAGTAAAGTTGGATCAATCCTTCAAGTACTAGCAATCCCATTAGTTTACTCTTTCTAGAAGTCAAACACAATGTGTTTTTGGATCTTCCTAATCTGACTTCATTAGAATTTTGTGATGCAAAGACATAGCCAGGAGATTCTAAGAGATGGATTTAAAAAATAACAATGAAAAAGCAAACCTCTATGGCCAATACATTTGTTCATTAACGCAACTTTCCATTGCTGTCTGCCTGCTCCTTACTAGACAGCAATGAAATGACAGTAGGCTTGTCTCATTTCACAATTGTCAGAAAATCCAACAGCTATATACTTTTAAGTTTTTAAATCTGTCCATATGAATTTTTAGGTAGTAATCATAAAAGTAATTGAGGAAGAGGATGAACTCTCCATTTGCCAGTCAACTATCATTCTGAATTTCCAATATCTTCCTTATTAAATCAAGATTAAAGCAATACAAAAAAATGGACCTTTATCTTTTTCCTACTTCCAGCTAATTTCTCAGGTAGGATTAAATTTTGTCAGCAGTCTCTCAAGAGAAACAGTTGCAAACTCTTTTACAACTCTGTTACTGAAGAAATGCCTGATGAACAATGTGGATCTTGGAATAGATTGAGAGTCTGACTAAGCTCAGGGTCGTCTTCATCTCTGCCTGGGTACCATCGTCCCTAGCCACTGTAGCCACTGTGATCTTCCACTGTATATGGTTGTAGACAGAAAACCAGAGCGCCTGCATCATCTTCCATGATACAATATACATGGGAAAAAAAATAACAAATTAGTTGAACATCAGATGCAGTGGATAATGCAAAGGCAGTGTGATAATCCCTCTTAGCCCCTTTTGTGTATGTTTTATACCTCCTTTGAAAAAGGACAATGACTTAAGAAATTTTAACTGAAGTTCAGCTATAGCTATACTTTAAGAATTCACAGGTTTGGAAGGGATCGGTAACAGCAGACCTAACATGATAAGTCATTTCTTTTCTAAAATTTATACATAGGCTTAGTGATCTCTGGAAAGCAGGTGATTGCCCTTTTGTAACCACAGAATCATTGAAGCTCTTGAGATCATCTAGTCTGACCACCCCTGTTCAGCTAGAGCAGGTTGCCCTGGATCACGTACAGCTGGGTTTTGTATATCTCTGCGGATGGAGACTCCACAACCTCTCTGGTAAACCTGTTCCAGTGTTTGACCACCTTCACAGTAAAAAAATAAAAATGAATAAATATATTGTCTTGTGTTTAGGCCAAATTTTCTGTGCCCATTGCTTCTTGTCCTGTCAGTGAGCACCACTGAGGAGAACCTGGCTCTGTCTCCTTTGCGCCCTCCTTTAAGGTATTTGCACTCACTGATGAGTTTCCCCCTGAGCCTCCTCTGCTCCAGGCTGAACAGACCCAGCGCTCCCAGCTTCTCCTTGTGTGAAAGATTCTCCAGCTTTTAATCATCTTTGTCGCTCTGCACTGGATGGGGCATGTTTTCCTTCATGTCGGGTCACAGACTTCTGGAAACGGAGCTGATACGTATTAGTACAGGAATGATTGCAGTCCTGTTCTAAGGCATTTCTGTTCTCACTTTTAACCTTGGAAATCTCACTTTTAACCCTGGCAGCTACTCAGGTTCAGTAGCTGTCTCCAGGTGAAACTGTAAGTAGAATTGTTTGTATATTCTATGTAAAATGAACTACAGAAAAGAAGTATAAACTTGATCTATCATTAAAAATAGCTGAAGCGGGAAAACTTTTTTTTCTTCTTTTTTTTTTTTTTTCCATAGGCCATAGGGGGCATTTCAGAACAGAGAGTCAGAATTTTGGTTTCAGTTACATTAGATTAAACCCTACGTGCCATGGCTTTATATGCAGAGTAACTTTGAAGCAGTAAGAGTGGTTTGGGCAACTCTTCACCTGTATCCTAGCTGAGATTGCTGTTGGTAACAGTATTGCCGACTGCTTCTACTTCTGGAGTCAGCACTTTCTTACTGTATAAGTAAATCAAGTCCTCCTCTCTTGCCCCAGCACGCGGGTATTAGAGCTGTAAGCAAGTCCCTGGCAGGACTGGTAGGAATGTAATCGAGGGTGACTGTAAGTGAGGATGTCCCATTTTGCTAGATAGGCTAGGTAGTTCACATTGCCTGAGAAGACAGCAAATTCCTTGGAACAGAATGTAGGAAAGCGACACCTGTTAACCAGTGCCTCTGGGTACTACCTGGATGTAGCCAGCCGTAATTCCTGAGTGCCTGTCTGAGGAAATGGAGTGGTGCTGTGTTTGGCTCCTATCTCCACCATAGACAGGCCCACTGGCCACTTGTTCCAGAGACAGGCTGTTCAACTTGCCCAGGCTGTTCTGCATGGAAATGCCAGAGTTCGGCCTGTAAAAGGAGAAGAAAACAGGCTGGATGCTAGTGGGAGTTTGAAGAGAGGTACTGGGTCTGTGTTAACTGTGGTCCAGATGTGACTACAAGCAGCAAGTTTTAGAGAGAAAGCCTTTCAACCAGTGGTGTGATACAATGTGTGGAGCCGATGATGTCCTGTGTATGCTCCCTCTCAAGTGTTCTGTGTGTGTGTGTGCATGTGTACACACATAAAGCATTTAATTCCAGTACAATCGTAAATGTATGTAAACATGAGACTCTCTGCTGAACAGCAAACATCATTCAACTTCATGGTTCCACTTCATTCATTCACTCAGCAGTCATACAACATGTAGCTGTCCTTGACGCCAGAATATGTGTGCAGTCATATTTAGCCTGGTACATTCCCTTGCTGTAACACATTCTTCAACCTTTTTTAAAATAGAAAAACTCATTTATTAGCATATCATATTCTTAAAATGGAAAGAATTTAACAAGGCCAGTGATGACAAAGTGTTAATTTTTCTCTCTTTTCACCTTCTAATTCATGCAGATTAAAATCTCACCTATCTGATCAACTGTCATCCACATTTCCCTTGCGTTATTGCAACAATTATTTATTCTGTGTTTGTGGTGGTGTCCATAAGGCACTAAGAGTTCCTCTGTCCTCTAGATGAGAAGCTTGAAGAGAACGAATTGAAAGAGAAGCCCAGGTACAACAGTAGGGGGACTTTCTAATTGTAGACAGATGATTCAAAAAAATCGTTACGGTAGAAGTCAGTGGAAAATACAGAGACAGGGACTTGTAGCTGAGTTTAGGAAGTCAGTGAAGAACAGGTTTTGTGGAAAAAAGCCTAGAGGCAATTGCCCAAAATGCCTATATGTACATAATAAAACCAGAATGATGGGACAGATCAAGAAAAGGACAGGTGGAATCCAATATAAGGTGGCTTAAGAGCAAGGTGAGTAAGCAATACAGTGAGGAATCGGCATAGCAATGCAAGGAGGAAAATGACACAATCAAATTAATGCAAAAGGAAGAAGACTTTGGTTCTGACACTTCATATTTACGTGTTAGTAGCAGAGGTGGTATTTCCCCTGGTGTGTAAGGAGAGGAAATCATGGACCTTTGAGATGCTAGTGAGGTAAAAGCATTACAGCTTTGCTAAAAGGTGAAGGAGTACTTTGCTGAACTCAAAAAATATGAGACTGTGGTATAATGGATCAAAAATCTATAAACAAAGGAAGATCCATGAAATGTTAGACATTATGCGGAATGGAAACAGTGACACCTATTAACTAGAGCCTCTGGGCACTACGTACAGTAAAGATTGTGGAACAAAGCTGGTCACACTTAGTGTTACCGTAGAATTCATTGTTTGGGGGAGATTTCTGACTGTAAAAATCACCATCCATTACCCATTTGTGCCTCCGGAAATTTAGCACCTTTCAGGTGATAAACCTTCACCATCCTCATATTGACCAGAATTTCTGTTTTCCGAACTGAACGAGAACTACTCACACAACAAATTTACAATCCCACAAGCAAATCCCATGGACATTGTGCCCAGGCCATCCTCTGAAAAATTAGGGCTGGAACATAAATCTTGCAGTGGAGCAGCAACAGGAGCAGGAGCACCTGTCCGCTGCATTCCAGTTGTTGTAAAGAATGTGAATGATCTGTGCATAAAGCTTCTCTGCTGATTCTCTGTTTATAACACTTCTCTGGTTTATTTTTCTGCTTCCTCCTCCTCGTCATTGGCCTGACAGTGGACTGAAGAAGCATGAATGCAACACACTGTCCATTTTGAGGACTGTTTGGTAAGACTGCTATAAGAAAGCAATGGATGGAGAATGGTAATACACTTCAATAGAAACATTGTACCTCCTGCAATAAAAATTACTGTTTGTTATTAGGAAAGAATCTGAAGAAAAGCTTTGACTGTACAACCATGTTAGATGCTTCCCACAACAGAACTGATAGCAATGGGAAAATATCTGTAGTAGGTTTGGTCTGAGAAGTTTTAGCTGGTAACACATTAGATGACTGTAAGGCCAGTTGTCCTTTTCCCTGTGCATTGCCCTACCTTATATCTTTTGCAACCCGCTTTGGCTCATACAAAATTCCCAGTGATGTCAGTGGAAATACTGCAGGAAAAAGGACCGCAGGAAAGATGACTGGCTCCTAAGGCAAGGGTCTGAGTATATGTCTGCACCTACAGCTTAGCAGACCTGCTTGAACTGGCATCACTGGGACATTGTGGTTCTCCTCAGGCATCCACTGCTGCTGTCCCTGCAAGGAGCCTGCCAGCAGCTGTTAACTCCCATGGGCTTCAGCCATAAAGGGATCCTCACAAGATCTTCTGAGTCCCGAGGGCTCCTATGAGCCGATAACAAACCTCAGCGCAGCGACGTGCGGAAGATGCTAGACATCTCACAAGATATAAATTCAGCAGGATCAGCTCGCCTGTGTCCAGCAACTTGATTCTGACCTTAAATACTCTTATCAAACGCTTAACGAGAAATTGTGGCTTGTGTAGTGTGAAATCTGCCTTTAAGAGTGCGTGCCGAATCGGCTTCCCCCCATCAGCTGGGGCAGGCTCAGAACCGCTGACCTGCGGGCTCTGTGGGAGCTGGAAGGCAGAAAAGCCTCAAACAGCTTCTGAAAGCACGGCTCTCCTGCGAGATGTCAGCCCTTCCACTTCAGAATATCCGGGCAGGACACGTGCATCTGGGGAAAGCTGCCGCGTCCTCGAGTTAACCAGCTTCCACTTTCCAAGAGGGCGGTCAGCCAAGTTCTCCTTGCCCGTGTTCCCCAATCTCGCTGAGGCAGAGCCCCCTGGATTTCCTGGAGAAAGGTACTAACTGCTTAGGGCACGGTGGCACCTTTTCCTGAATTTGTATGTTTCTTTCTTTCTTCCTTTTAAATGTCTGTTTCCCTATACGCAAACCTGCTGAAACATGTGGGGGTCTTCTGGAATAAATAAGAGGAAAATTTGGCTCTGGGTTTAGACCCGGTGAGACCCGTAAGGTGTGCTCACGAGCGGTGACAAAAGGAGGGCTCTGCGTTTTGGCCAACATGCACTGAGGAAAACCACTGCTTATAAAACTCAGAAGCACCCGAGCATACCTGGCTCTCCTGGAGTGCACCCAGGTATCACCCGCTCCGTGCACACACGGCAGTGGTGTCTGCAGAGCTTCCTAGGGGGAAGGAGTGCTTGCGGTAAACCCCCAGGTGCAGCCCTGCCGCTGCTGTCCTGAAAGCAGCCCGGCTTTGCGTTGGAGACCTTATTTTGTCACACAGTATAAAATTTTAGTAAGGGAGCTGTTAGGAGAAGCTTACATTACAGGGCCCTCATCTTTCAGATGCTTACACGCTGCCTCACTTTGCGTCTCCGACCTGTCCCTTGCAAGTCACCGAGGTTACTCACACGCGTAGTTACCCACACGCCGATGGGTTCTGTACCATGAGAGCGCAGATGAGGATAGGATGTGAGAAAGGAAGTATTATTGTCCTCTTCTCGCAGATGAGGAACTGAGGCACGGCCAAAACGAGGGCCCGATCCTGCACGGCCGCTAACTGCGCTCAGCCGCCGAGCATGTGAGCCGCTTCCCCCGGGCTCGCCGTGCCCCCCGAGCGCCCTGCAGGGTCTGCATCGCGGCGCCCGGCTCTCGCACCGCTTTTCGGTGAGTTACTTCGGATCCGGCGCCGGAGTCACTCCCCGCTGCCTCCCGCAGCCCCGACCCGGCCGGGGGGAGCGGGGACCCCAAAGGTGCCGGGGAGAAGTTGGTGGGAGGGTGAAGGCGGGGGGGTGGAGGCTGGGGGCCAGCGGTAGGCAGGTCCGTCCGTCCGTCCGTCTGTCCTCCCTCCCTCCCTCCGCTTTCCTTCCTTGCCTCCCCCATCCCGTTTTTTTTTTGGTTTTTTTTTTTTTTTTCTTTTTTTGGCTTAAAACGCCGTCGGGGAGCGGAGGCGCTGGCTCCGGGAGCGCTGCCTTCACGGAGCCGAGCGGAGGTGCCCCTGTTCCCATCATCTCCCATCATCTCCCATCACCTCCCCATCTCCCATCATCTCCCCATCTCCATCTCCCACCATCTCCCATCATCACCCCATCCTCTCCCCTCTCCCCGCCTTTCAGCCCCCGTGGCTCTGCTCCGGCAGCCTCATCCCGGGGACCTGCCAAATTAGCGGGGCGTTTCAGGGAAGCGCAGCTGCCGGGGGAGCCGCTGACTGCCACAAGTTTTGTCCCTTGTCACCCAGCCGGGGGGCTCCGCCGCGGGGTGTCCCCCCCCCCCCCCCCCCATCCCGCTCTGCCGGCGCTGCCGGAGAAGATGCGCGCGGGCACCCGGTGTGCGAGCCCTGTCCGCCGCGGCACTTGCTTCCGAGGAAACTTTTAATTTTGCGCCTCAAGAGACGGACTGCTTCTTGGATTACTTTCCTGCCGTGGTCCAGAAGGTAGGGTAGCGCTGCCAGGCGCTCTGCGCCCACGGTTCTTACATGTTGGGATGGCGAGAGTACTGTGTCGGGAAACATTTGTGCCTTAGGTTTGCAAGTGTTCTCAGGAAAGGGATGTTTTGTGGAATGCAACAGTTCCTGGACTAGCATGGCCACTAGCTTCAACTCTGTGAATGACTGTAAAGGACGGTAGTGTTGGTTTTTCTTTTTCTTTTTCTTTTTCTTTTTCTTTTTCTTTTTCTTTTTCTTTTTCTTTTTCTTTTTCTTTTTCTTTTTCTTTTTCTTTTTCTTTTTCTTTTTCTTTTTCTTTTTCTTTTTTTTTCTTTTTCTTTTTCTTTTTCTTTTTCTTTTTCTTTTTCTTTTTCTTTTTCTTTTTCTTTTTCTTTTTCTTTTTCTTTTTCTTTTTCTTTTTCTTTTTCTTTTTCTTTTTCTTTTTCTTTTTCTTTTTCTTTTTCTTTTTTTTTCTTTTTTCTTTTTTCTTTTTTCTTTTCTTTTTTCTTTCTTTTTTTTCTGTCTTTTTTCTTTTCTTCTCTTTTTTCTCTTCCTTACATTAGGTCTTCTTACACATAGAAGCGCAAATAGCATTTTCACAGGATTTTGTGCAAGGATAAGAAGTTAGAAGGAGAGACCTTCCTGACCAGATAGTTTTCTTTTCAATAAGTAGACGCCACAGAGGTTGTGTGCATATGCATTTATTGTCCAGCAGTTCAAAACAAAAAGGTATCTAATCCTGATTATAATTCATGCCTTCACCTTTACAACCCATTTGCTAGACTTTAATAACCCAGTTTTAAAATTAAAGGCTGCAGTGCATTGTAAGGGTCAAATCCTTTAAAAGACGCACTCTGCTAGCTTTCAGTTGACTGCTCACATCAGTAGTTACTCGCGTGAACAAGGGAGTACCAAATAGTATGTCTGTCTGTTAAACATAAATGATCATTGAAATGTAGTGAAAACTGTTAATATATTGCAGTGAGAATCCTTCCAAATACTTTGAAAGACTTTATCTGAATCACCTCTACAGGCGGATGTTGTGACCAGCTTGCTGCGCTGCTCTCGCCTTGCTGTTGAATCACATAGTTTAAGGGGCTGGGAGTTTTCCTGAAATTGAGAAATTTGAGGATGGAGTGCCTTGCTTATATGAAAGGGTAGTTTCTTCTGAATTTCACAGATCACAGTTTTACCCTTAACTAATTTTATTTATACTTACTCTTCTTCTATTCTCTAATGAGAGAAAATTTAAGACAAAAAAAAGTGAAAATAGATTTAAGTTACCATGCAAAGGCCCAATATTCCTCTTCATGGGTTAATATAACAGTAGCAAACAGTAGTTCATCCTATGTGCCTTTTCCAAAAGGTGTCATCTCTCCCACGTAGAAGACTCTTTTTAATAATGACAAGCTTTCCTTTGATTTTTAACTCATAAATGTTTGTTTTAAAACTGAGTGGAACTATACTGCTGAGACTGCAATATATCCCCACTTGCTCCTTTCCTCCCTGCCCACCCACCCCAAAGGACACCTCAATTCTGAACAAAGCTCTTCCAAGCTGCAGTATGATGGGCTTTTTGCCTTATTGCTGTATCAAAGCCTTTGAAACTGCTGCATGTGGACATGAGAAACCAAGCGTAGACCATGTGCAAGTACTCTTAAAATGATAGCTGTCCTTAGCAGAACTGCATGGGGAAGCGTCCAAAATACTGCAGAGCTCTGCACTTTCCTTAGTTCATGTTTCAATTATCCCAGACTTGCTTCCAACCCTAAAACCCTAAAGATTTTCTCACAAATATTAAAATTGGTGACTATCCATATGTTTGGGGGGGGGGGGGGAGATAGGGTGAGTACATTAACCTAAACCCAGAACTCAATATACTGCAAGTCTAAAAACAATAAGAAATAGAAATGATGTGCCTTAAGAGGAGGTGAATTTAAGATAAAAAGCCAGGAGAAACCAGGCTTATCCACTGAGAATATCCAAGCGATCCATACAGAGGTCGGTGGCAGCCCAGTGCTGGTCATCCTCAGGAGCCAGGGTTTCAAAGCTAATGCTCTCTGTTTATCCGCGAGAGTCACCCACCTTCTGGGTATGACTTCCAGGGGAAGTAGCAGGCAGGCAGAGGCATAACGTTGGATTTTGTTACTGTCCTAACTCAGCCCAGAAGGACCTGTGGACCCCGGTGAGGAACGAGTGATCACGGATCTCTCTGACCCAACACAGTGATGGGAAGACAGGGCATGGGGCTAGCTTATCTCCTTGCCCTTTGTGTCCACGATAACTTGGAGGAGCTTAGGCATTGCTCCTATACACATCGTTTGTCCGGGCCGAGGACATCTCAGGCTGGCTGCCCAAGTCCCCGTGAGCATCATGAGCTTACGGGTTTTTGTAGGTCACACGCGCAGGGGTGGCAGCGGAGAGAAGCCGGTCGTACACCTGTGACTTCCCACCTGCACTCCTGGCTGCCCGTGCTCGCTCTGGGAATAGTCTGGTGGCATGTCCCATTATGCAAGCACGAATGATGCCTTTGTCATTTGTGTTACATGCAGCGCGCAATAAAAAGGTGATAGTCTCCATCCCTCCGTTACCGTAGCAGTTTTTCTTTCCCTTGTGGAGGTTAATACCGAAAATCTGGTTTGCTTGCCACTTCCACCACATAGCTATGCAGAAATGTAAGTGCAGAATCAATCCACAGAGTTTTACAACAATACAAAACTTGTTTCTCATAGTTAAAATTAGATAACTGCAAAACAAAGCCAAAAAAAATTCCAGACATTTTATTTGAGCTTAGGTACTTCTCACACTAACAGTGCAACCTTACAGAAAACAAGGAAATGCGTCCAGTTTGTATTTAAGCAACAGAAAATGAGGAAGGGCATAATGAATTGTATGCTAGATCTGGCAGATCATTTTTGGCAGCTTTTTTTTTTCTTAAAGTCCAGAGGATATCAAAAGTCATGGATCACAGCCTAATTGTGTGGCTCCTCGTCAGGAAAAACTTCCACCGAGGACTTGTGGGATTTTATTTATATGTTTTATGTGTAAAAAGAGCTGGGTCCACAGTGGATTTTATTGTTTTACAGTCAAGATTCACATATGTACTTGATTACATTTTGACCAGTCATTATGTTCTACTATTATTAAAAGTAATAGAATTAGACCAAAGAAAACATAATAAAGTAGTAAAATGCAGTGTAGCAACAATGGGGTCTTTAGAAAAAGTTGTCATCTTTATGCGTGTAGAGAGGGATATGTTGCCGACATTGTAATGGACTCCCATGGAATTCCCCTTTCAAATCGACAAACCCCACTTTTCTAGGAAGTATAAGATCACCCAGATGAAAGGTTTGGGAACGTTTTCTTCACAGAATCAAAAAAGAAGGGGGAGTGGAGGAGGTTGCACTGCTGGAAAAACATCAGATGGTTAAATGCGTTTGCTAGATACATTCGGAAGAATACCAGGAATCTATTGTATCAGTTGAACAGTGTGAGGTGAGGACTCTTTTCAGTTTTTCTGGGAATATGATTCTTTGGGATTTTTATTTTTTTTTTAATGCCTGCCACACAACGCAGGAGTCAAAAGAAGAAAAATTTACTCCTCACTGGCATTTTTTCTTTAATCCAAAGATTTATATATATTTTTTTATCTATTTTCAAGTTGGAGAGCTACAGCATTTAGAGAAAAGTTTGAATTCCATCCGAAGCAAGACAGGCAGCCTTGGACTTCTCGGTTTTATGTCAGTTTTTAAACAGGAGGCTACTTTAAGTACCTTCCACTCATCCAAGGAGGCTGCACAAGTTTCACCTCCCTAGTGGCTATCCAGCAAAACTGACTTCAGCTGGGAAACTCCCTGCTTCCAAGGTCAGCCACGGTGCGTTGTCCCTAAGACTGTAATCTATACATAAACATAACATCAGCTCGGAGTCAGCAAGAGTTTTGTTTGCTCCCTAAACTTAAACAGCATTATGATAGCCCCAGAGGCTGTGCTGTGATGAATCTTTATTAAAAACCCAACAACGTTTGCCTCACCCTTTTCCTTTAAGACCCACCTTCCTTGATGCTTTAAGCTCGTGGACAAGAAGAGGCTGCAGGTTTTTTGCACTGGGCAGGTCACTGCCAAGGCAGTGTGGTGACTGCAAAGGTAGGTCCTAGTCCTGGAAAGATACATGCATGTTCTTAACTTTATTTGTACCACTGAAAATTCACGTGGATGGGACAATGCAGGTTTGGGACCTTCATGGCACACTTGTGCTTCTGGTATAAATGCCTCAAAGGGCTCAGATTGCAGTTTTGAAGAGCATTCACACTGGAATTGTCTTTTTTTTTTTTTTTTTTTTTTTTTAATATGGGAAGTGTCTACTACTTCTTTAGCTTATTTTGAAATATATTACATCCGAATGATTTAAATTTCTTCTTCTGATCCCAGTTGCTCTAGCTTTCTCAGTAAAAGAAAAACTTGTTCTGTATGATAGGTTTGATTCCCTGCTGCATTGCTTCATTTTTCTGCTTGTGTCAACTCACTGAGAACAGTGGAGTAATTGCAATATAAAGCTGGAATTGTCAGTAGTGGATTGGGTCCAAAATATTTGCAAAAGCAAAATGAGTTAACTGAAAAATGTAGTGTGGAGAAACTTGCTAATTCATTTCAATTATAGTAATTTTAGGAGTTATTTTTAGGTTTATTTGGAAAAAAAAAAATCACACAGATCTTTAATATGCTTATTCAGGCTGATAATGTCCTTTAATAATCCGTAACAGCTTGAACAGTTTGGAGAGAAATTAGGAAGCAATTCTGAGATCGTGAAGCAGAGTTATTGAAACCTCCTATAATTTGGACAAATCGACTACTGATATATTGTTGGGGATACTTGGCAATAACAATTCGAGACATAAAGAGGCCCTTTTATTTTTTCTCAGTTGCATATTTAGATATGCATTGCTAAAGACATCCTCTGCTTTTAAGCCGTACGTATGTATATACATGAATACAAAAAGTTCAGTTTTGCATCTGCTACTTGCTTTCTTTCGAGTGAGAGCTCTGGAAGAATATCCAAGAGCTCCGTTTGGTCACTGGAAAATGTGCAGTGTTCTTAGATTGAGTGCCTCAATTTACACATCTCACCTTTTTTAGTCAGTTTATTTGTATGATGGAAATGTGTGCATTTTCCCTGTCATGGCAAATTTATTTCTCTTTTCTTCACTAAAAATCAAGCAAAAAGGTGACAGAGTTTAATGAGTTAATAAAACGTGGCCTTAATTAGGAAAATTACCTTCATATTTTTCTCATATTGTGCAACTAATTTTAATGATTGGTTACAGTTCAAAAACTAGAAGGAAGAACCTTTTTCATATTTGCAAGGATTTCGAGTCCAGCCATTTGCACACAGTCACTAAAAGACCTTTTAAAAATCCCCTTTAACTACAAATTGTTACAAAAATATGGGTCAGTACAGTAGAATGTTAGAAGGAGTACATATGGAAAACACATACATGCATACAAGATACACTCTTTATCATTTGTCAGTGCTTGTACAAAGAATTCCCAAACAACTGAGAATTATGTAGGATCTCTGAGACAACTTTTTTTACACCCTCACAATTGTTCACTAACATGGAAATTAATTTTACATGTGCCAGACATACAAATGTTTCAAATCTGTACTGTTAGCAGAGTTCTTTTCTTAATCTTGTGTGTTGAATTACAGAGCTTCCTTCATTTTGCAGACAGGAGCTCTCCATTGAAATTTGACTGTATGCTTATAATTGTATTGTCAGTTCGTGTAGTTAACCAGAATTTACACTAGGCAGGAATGGAGAAGTGATTGAATAAACTAAACATCTCCCTAGACTTCATAGAAAACTCTGAATATGGAATTAATGGAGAGGGAGAAGAATAAAGGGAGAAAAAATGATCCACTTGGTTTTAACCTTTTTTATTTTTAATGCAATCTTTTAAAAGACCTGGGGGGTGTTTTTAAAACAGCATTGGAAGGACACTGAAGTGCTAATTGTGATTCTCTGTTTTTAGTTTTCAGAAAAGGACCACCCCCCATCTTTGTAGTTATTATTTACATTGAGCAGTGTGATGAGGCGGAAATTAAAAATAGAATTAAAATGGTTCTAAAGTAGAGTCATTCACAGAGATTGTGAAGTCTAGCATATTAAATTACAATAATAAAGCTAATTATCAGCTGCTTGCTGAGATATTGAACACTTTTAATTAAAACTAGTTTGTAGGATTCTAGCAATTTTCTTCAAGTATTTCCACTGGTTGTGCAATACATACTACTTTTTACCCACATTTGACAGCCTTCCTGTTTTGTGCTCAGTCATTTGTAGTAGGTAAAAGTCATATGTGAAGGTAAAAGTCTATGGAAAAAAAAGTTACATTATTTCTTTTTTTTTTTTTTTTAAAAAAAAAAAGAAGCTCAAGATTAAATACTTCTACAGGGCTGTCCTTGTGCATCCTCTCTCTTGGTTATCACTTCAAACCCATCAACTCCAGTGGATCAAAGGGGCTTGTTTCAAGGCCATCTGGCCATGCAATGAGAAATGCAGCTGTATTACAGGTCTGTAGGTAGATGCAACTCCCAGCTTAAAAAACAAAAAGGCTGATGACGCAGTGTATATAGCCCTTATCACCTGTTGTTAATGTGCAAATTCTCCCACGGGGTACACTGTGTGCTATAGGTGTTCAGCTGGTGCTGTGTTTTCCAGGCTGCAGCCTGGTTTTGCTTTATTTACTTATTTATTCAACTTCTTCACCTGCCATGGGAGGTTGAATCTAGGACCCGTCTTCGGTGCTTTGCTTCAGTTTAGGCTGTAAAGTGGGTTGGGGTTTTACGTTTTTGCTTGCTGTTTTGGATTTTGTTTGCCAAAGCCATGGCCTACATGACTAGGAGCCAATGAGACGCGTCAGAGACCACAAAGAGGAGACACGCTCTCACACGAGCACTCAGCCAGGGCCAGCCGCTCCAGCGACCTGTGCAAGCGGTCCCTTTTCCTGCTGCCAGGCTGCTTGCACAAGTTGGGGTTGCGAAATCGGCCATTTCCGCACCGGGGCTGTGGAAGCAAGGCTGGGGTTGGCCAGGTTGCTCTTTTGTTTTATCACAGTTAACCCAGAGCTAGCGCAGCTGGAGAGTGCGTGTTCCACGCTCATTCTGTGCTTTCAAAGGCACCTGCAGAACACAGGTCCTCAGCACAAAGTTCTCACTCCCCTCCAAACTTCTCAAAAGCTCCTGTTCTCTGCTCTAAGGCTTTGTGGAAAATCGTGCGTGCGCTCGAAGAGTGTACGCAGAACAGAATTGTTCCTTCAGGGACCTTTCTGTTTACTCAAAGGCTACACCTACAAGTAGGAAACATGCAACAGGACGTGCTGTGCATTTATGTACTCCTTGCAGCACCAGAAGTAGAGCTACATATAGATGGAAGGACAGCTCTGAGTTTAGGTGTGCTGATATAAGTCCAAACGAACTCCACAAATGACTAAATTGGTGACTTCATGTCCATACCGTAATGCCACTGGGCTGAGTGTCAAGCACATCTTTTTGCAGAGAAGTCAGTAACTACATAGCTGGTAAACAAAGAAGAAAACATAATAGTTAGTCTTTGGCATTGGATTAGGTCATCTCATTGAATTATTTCGTTGGCCTTAAGACAGTAGGGTTTGTAGAAGGACTGATGTGCTTATATATTTGTTTGGATTGATAATGCATTGCATAAATGCTAAACATTCATTTTCCCAGAAAGGTTTACTTTTGAATTTGCATCATAAAGCAGGAGATGAAATAATAAACTAAGACTTGCAAGTAATTAATTTGCTGTATTCTGATAGATTGGAAAATCTTGACCTTGCAATGACTTTATCCTATTTACACACAGAATCCTAAAAGATCCCAAATTCATTTCCAGCTGTAGTTTACATTTGGAGTAAGCGAAGCAGTGCCTCAGTGATTCATGGGACCTTCTCTGACATATACTTAAGACATAGCACAAGTTGTGTTGCAGAGAGTTGCAAGGAGGGAAATCAGTCAAGTGTAAATTTTCTTTTGGGCTCAGGATGCTGCAAAATCTGGACAAATACTGGCTAATTTAAATCCAAAACTTTTGTGTGATCGTGGTCAGTAAGGTGCTTCCTTTTTTTAAAACAAAATCAGCATAGCCTTTCAGCTTTAGTGTGTGTTTATTATTAATTAGCTCAATAGCTTATGACTGCAACATTTGATTCTTTTTCCAAAACATTAGAGTAGCTTTATCTGTGATCTGGTATTTGAATTGTGAAGAGGAAAACACACAGGTTTGAGTTCTGTGCCTGAAAAGACTTCAAGAAATGGTTATATATATTTTTGGTGGGAACTTGGGAGCTCTTTCAGTAAGGGAGCAAACTTTGAAGCTCTTTGGATTCCTAAACACAAAGATCTGGTATCACCTAGGTGCTGGTCCATTTCCTGCTATAAATGAGAGCTACACGTATTCACTGTTTGTGAGTAAGACAGCTTTGGTGAGCTGCCCACCCATCTTTTGATTTCTAATGTGGGCTTCTAATGTGGGCTCCTAAGTTACCTGCTAATGCAAGCAGATGAAAGTGCATTGAAGACAGTGAAGTCGAACATGCTTCTTATGCTAGTGATAAACTTGATTCTGTAGATACAACTTGCAATGAAAAGTTGTAAAACATTTTTTTGCATGACAAAACAAAGAGAGTCCCATGTCATAAACACTTCTTAAAAAAAAATAAAAATAAAAATGTTTGTAAAGGTCTGTTAATTGACAAATTTATATCAAATAGATACTTTGGTATAAATCCTGATATCCATACGTAAGGCTGTCTTGTGCTTTCCTGGAACCTGGTGTCAATATTTCTGCTAGAGCAGAGGAGGAAAGGGAGGCAAACATAGGTCATAGCTTCCTATTCATAGATTTACTACGCCAAAGCCAAAGAGGTGAATTCCACTTTTAGCACTTAAAATTTAGCCCAGGCCACGTTATGCCCAAGTCCTGTTTGAAAAACAAGGTAACGATA